>NW_018408829.1:276514-317961 GCF_002113885.1 Mizuhopecten yessoensis
CGCAGCGTCCGTCGTCCGTCCGTCGTCCGTCCGTCCGTCAACAATTCTTTAAATGACTTCTTCTTCTTAACCACTGATTGGAATTCAACTAAATTTGACTGGAAGCATCCCTAGGTGGTGGGGATTCAAAATTGTATAAATGGTGGGGCTGACCCCCCAGGGGGCTGGGAGGCGGGGCCAAAGGGGGTCAATTTGGCTATATTGCTACAAACAACTTCTTCTGTAGAACTATACACTGGATATCGATCATATGTGATCAAAAACAATCATGGGAGTCAGGGATTCAAAATTGTACAAATGATGGGGCTGACCCCCCCAGGGGGCATAGGGACGGGGCCAAAAGAGTTATTTGGCTATATTGCTTTAAGCGACTTCTCTGGAACCAAGAGATGGATATCAACCATATTTGACTTGAAGCCTCCCTAGGCGGTAAGAATTCAAAATTGTACAAATGGCGAGGCTGACCCTACAGAGAGCTGAGGGATAGGGCAAAAAGGGGGCAATTTGGCTAAATCGCTATAAATTACTTCTTTTGTAGAACTAAGTGATGGATATCAACCATATTTGACTGGAAGCATTCATCGAAGGCAGGGATCCAAAATTGTATAAATGTTCGGGCTTACCAACCTGGCTAGGGGGTGGGGCCAAAACAATTTAATTACTTGGAAATGGTTGAGATCCCAAACGTATAACCATATATACAATTGCTGAGTATAGAGAAAAGAATGTACATTTGCTTCTAGGATGGCCCTAGGGTCTGACCCCACCCTTGGAGACATAATCCCTGGGTCATAACTTTGAAACGGTTAAGATCCCCACCCCAAAACTATAAATGCAAATGCTGGGCATAAAGAGACGATTGTAGTCATGATATTATAATAGACCCTGGGGTCTGACCTAACCCCTCGGGACCTAGTTTCTTAGTCACAGCTTGGAAACAGTTGAGATCCCCACCCTATAACCATATATACAATTGCTGAGTATAAATAGATGAATGCACATATGCTTCCAGGATGGCCTTGGGGTCTGCTCCACCCTTGGGTCATAACTTTGAAACGGTTTAGATCCCCACCCCAAAAATATAAATATAAATGCTGGGCAAACAGAAACCAATGCAGTCATGATATAAGTATTGATCCTGGGGCCTGGCCACAACCATAGGGACCTAATTTCTGAGTCACAGCATGGAAACAGTTGAGATCCCCACCCCATAACCATACATTAACTTGCTGGGCATGAAAAATCTAATACAGATATGCTACAAGTATTGGCCTTGGGGTCTGGCATATTCCCTTAATGGGTCTCATTTGGAGAATATTTTGCCATGATTTCTTAGATATCCAGGTGGGCGATACAGGCCCTCTGGGCCTCTTGTATATGTACATATTTTATGCCAAGATATTGACAAGAACCAAGGACTTGTTTTTAATTATTAACAAATAAAGCCTTGATAGTATGGTTATACGTTTTAGTTTTAATTGTTGTTTGAGCATACGCAGCATATTTTATATAGCTCTTTATAAGTAAAAAAAAAACCTATCCATATGTATCTTAACATAGTCAAATTCAGGTTGTGTCCATTGCACAAACAATGATCGAAATTGCCCAAGTATCTCCTTAAATATTGTCTTTTTGGTATCATTGCTGGTGTCATTTATTACACACCATTATAACGAATAATTTTGTAAATTCTATGGAAGCAAAACAATTATTTCCGAATGGATGATTTTCTCACAAATCATCACAATGAATGCGACATCGTGTTGTTACCATGGTATATTTGAGTTACATGACTATCCGTTAGTAAATCGATAAGACAAGATAACAAATCGATGCCACATCTGTCATTTGAAGAACATATATACGACTACCGACTAAGAAAGCATACATTATACTCGGAATGACCTCGTATTAAATAGTTGATGTAATAATTAAATTTCATTCATCCGTGCATGGAAGTAAATTTTACCTTGGTGAAAGTTGGTTAAAAAATCCACCTTATGATGTCACCAAGTCCGACCAGACATTCTATTTCGAGTAAAACCATTTTCTAATGAGGTTTATACAGGTAGGTGGTTTTAAGTAGTATATACATAGTTTCTATAATGAACACACAGTTACGTAATATAAACCAAATTCACTATATCAGTTAAAGAAACATTTTTTATGATACATGTCGTATAAGAATAGTTTAGTTTCTAAAATATATATCTAAAGTGGCATGACATTGACATATAGCGTATGGTTAAATTGCGTTGATTTTAGTTTGAAACCTATAGGCTGTCTATAGAAAGTGAAGAATGCAGTCCATATAGTAAAAGTTTCTGATACAAGTTTGATTGGACATTTAGTATAACACTTCATAGTCCAAATGTCTAACTATCCCTATATGTAGTAGAGTATGACACTAGCTAAACTCATCAAATACAGAATAAATTCTTAATGTACATGGACTCATTAATATCAAAAATATCCCACATTTTACTTATGTCCGTTTTACACAGACATTACAAAGCTATTCAAAATTGTTGATATATTAACACTGGCATACATTTTATACTGGTATTTTATGAAAATAATCTGGTAGTTTCTATTTACATTATTCGTTTTTGTACAGATATTATGGAAATCCATGTTAATTTAATTTGATTGAATCATTTAGCGAAAAACGTATTATCTTTTAAAATCATACAAAGCTTGTCAAGTGAAAGTATAGAATTAAGACGAACCAATGTCACCAGTTGCACTGAATTAGTATTACTATGTGAAACGTGAACTGAGTTATATATATACTGTTGATTGTGTTTGGTTTTTTGTTTGGTTTAGTATTGTTTAACGTCCTATCATCAGCTATGGTCATTTAAGGACAGTCTCCCCTGTGTGCAAGATGCATGCGTGTAGTGTGCGATATGTTCGTGTTTGTCTCCTTGTGATAGCGCGGAACTGATGTCGACTTTATAGTGCAACCTCACTGAAACATACTGCCGAAGACACCCAGCAGGACACCCCACCCGGTCACATCAAACTGACAACGGGCGAAGCAGTCGCCCCACTCCTAAATTGCTGAGCGTTAAGCAAGAGTAGAAACTCTCGGCCAGGGGACAGAACCCAAAGCCTTCCTCACAGGGGCGAACGCTCAACTAAAGGCCAAAAGTGAGGCATTGTCAAGGGAGACATAAGGAAGAAGAAAGTTGTGTAGAAAAAAGAGAAAAGATAAGATCCCAAATATTTCGCCTCTTACGGTCATGCAATGGGGGCAGCAGGTACATTTTTTACGCCCTACCTGCAGGGACTGTTGATTCCATTCTATCATAAGCATAAAAAAGTAAAACATAGTCAATGGGAATAGACAAATTGAAACTTAGGTTTAACTAAAAATATGTAAATTAAATCGACCCATCATATAAAGTTTTATCCAAATCACTTTCCTTAATTAAGATCTTTCCTTAACTGAAAATCGCCAAGGAATTCCAAAGATAAGTTTTTCTAAAAAATGTGTTTTATGATCGCACCTTAACTTACCAGAGGAGCTATTTAAATTTAAGGAACGTTCATGAAACCGGGGAAATGTTTGACTTTGATAATTTTTTATCACTCCTAGTAATCATCATTGTTAAGGAAGTGTTTGACTGTCATCTGTTCTTATCATTCCTAGTTACCATCATTGTTAAGGAAATGTTTGACTTTGATATGTTCTTATCACTCCTAGTTATCACCATTGTTAAGGAAGTGTTTGACTTTGATATGTTCTAATCACTCCTAGATACCATCATTGTTCATTAAATGTTTGACTTTGATATGTTCTTATCACTCCTAATGATCACCATTGTAAAGGAATTGATTGACTCTGACATGTTCTTATCAATCCTAGTTATCATCATTGTTACGGAAGTGTTTGGGTTTGATATATTCTTATCGCCTCTAGCTACCATTACTGTTAAGGAAATGATTAAGTTTGGTATGTTCTTATTACTATTAATGATCACATTGGTAAGGAAGTGTTTGAGTTTGATATGTTCTTTTCACCCATAGTTATCATCATTATTAAGGAAATGTTTGATTTTGATATTTTCTTATTACTCCTACTTATCATCATTGCTAAGGAAGTGTTTGACTTTGATATGTTCTAATCACTCCTAGCTACCATCATTGTTCATTAAATGTTTGACTTTGATATGTTCTTATCACTCCTAATGATCACCATCGTTAAGGAATTGATTGACTCTGACATGTTCTTTTCACTCCTAGTTATCACCATTGTTACGGAAGTGTTTGGGTTTGATATATTCTTATCGCCGCTAGCTACCATTATTGTTAAGGAAATGTTTAAGTTTGGTATGTTCTTATTACTATTATTGATCACATTGGTAAGGAAGTGTTTGAGTTTGATATGTTCTTTTCACCCATAGTTATCATCATTATTAAGGAAATGTTTGATTTTGATATGTTCTTATCACTCCTACTTATCATCGTTGCTAAGGAAGTGTTTGACTTTGATATATTCTTATCACTCCTAGTTATTATCATTGTTAAGGAAGTGTTTGACTTTGATATGTTCTTATCATTCCTAGCTACCATCATTTTTTAGGAAGTTTTTGACTTTGAAATGTTCTTATCACTACAAATGATCACCATTGTTAAGGAATTGTTTGACTCTGACATGTTCTTATCACTCCTCGTTATCACTATTGTTAAGGAAGTTTTGACTTTGTTAAGTTCTTATCACTCCTAGTAATCACCAGTGTTTAGGAAGTGTTTGATTTTGATATGTTCGTATCACTCCTAGTTAACACCAGTGTTAGGGAAGTGTTTGAGTTTAATATGATCTGATCAATCCTAGCTAGCATCATTGTTTAGGAAATGTTTGACTTTGATATGTTCTTATCACTCCTAGCTATCATCATTGATAAGGAAGTGTTTGACGTTGATATGTTCTTATCACTCCTAGTTATCACCAGTGTTAAGGAAGTGTTTGACTTTCATATGTTCTTATCAATCCTAGCTACCATCATTGTTTAGGAAATGTTTGACTTGGATACGTTCTTATCACTCCTAGTTATCACCAGTGTTTAGGAAGTGTTTGACTTTGATATGTTCTTATCACTCCTACCTACCATCATTGTTAAGAAAATGTTTGACTTTGATATTTTCTTATCACTCCTAGTTATCATCGTTGTTAAGGAAGTGTTTGACATTGATATGTTCTTATCACTCCTAGCTACCATCATTGTTAAGGTAATGTTTGACTTTGATATGTTCTTATCACTCCTAGTTATCATCATTGTTAAGGAAGTGTTTGACATTGATATGTTCTTATCACTCCTAGTTATCACCATTGTTAAGGAAGTGTTTGACTTTCATCTGTTCTTATCAGTCCTAGTTACCATCATTGTTAAGGAAATGGTTAAGTTTCATATGTTCTTATTTCTCTTAATGATCACCTTTGTTAAGGAAGGGTTTGAGTTTGATATGTTCTTATCACTCCTAGTTATTATCATTGTTAAGGAAGTGTTTGACTTTCATCTGTTCTTATCAGTCCTAGTTACCATCATTGTTAAGGAAGTGTATGACTATTCTTATCACTCCTAGTTATTATCATTGTTAAGGAAGTGTATGACTATTCTTATCACTCCTAGTTATTATCATTGTTAAGGAAGTGTATGACTATTCTTATCACTCCTAGTTAACATCATTGTTAAGGAAATGTTTAAGTTTCATATATTCTTATTACTCTTAATGATCACCTTTGTTAAGGAAGGGTTTGAGTTTGATATGTTCTTTTCACCCCTAGTTATCATCATTATTAAGGAAATGTTTGACTTTGATATGTTCTTATCACTCCTACTTATCATCACTGTAAAGGAAATGTTTGATTTTGATATGTTCTAATAACTCCTAGCTACCATCATTGTTAATTAAATGTATGACTTTGATAGGTTCTTATCACTCCTATTAAAGACCAGTGTTGAGGAGAGGTTTGAGTTTGATATGTTCTTATCACTCCTAGTTATCATCATTGTTAAGAAAGTGTTTGACTTTGATATGTTCTTATCACTCCTAGTTATCACCAGTGTCAATTAAGTGTTTGACTTTGATATGTTCTTATCAATCCTAATGGAGATCAGTGTTGAGGAGGTGTTTGAGTTTGATATGTTCTTAAGGAAGTGTTTGAGTTTGATATGTTCTGATCACTTCTAGCTACCATCATTGTTAAGAAAATGTTTAAGTTTGGTATGTTCTTATCACTCATAGTTATCATCATTGTTAAGGAAGTGTTTGACTTTGATAAATTCTTATCATTCCTAGTTATTATCATTGTTAAGGAAGTGTTTGCCTTTAATATGTTCTTATCAATCTTAGTCATCACCAGTGTTAAGGAAGTGTTTGAGTTTAATATGATCTTATCACTCCTAGCTACCATCATTGTTAAGGAAATGTTCGACTTTGATATGGTCTTATCAATCCTAGTTATCATCATTGTTAAGGAGGTGTTTGACGTTGATATGTTCTGATCACTCCTAGTTATCACCAGTGTCCAGGAAGTGTTTGAATTTGATATGTTCTGATCACTCCTAGCTACCATCATTGTTTAGGTAGTGTTTGGCTTTCATCTGTTCTTGTCACTCCTAGCTACCATCATTGTTAAGGACATGTTTGACTTTAATATGTTCTGATCACACCTCGTAATCACAATTGTTAAGGAAATGTTTGACTTTGATCTGTTTGTATCAGGCCTAGTTATCATCATTGTTAAGGAAGTGTTTGACTTTGATATGTTCTTATCACTCCTAGCTATCATCATTGTTAAGGTAATGTTTGACTCTAATATGTTCTTATCACTCCTAGTAATCACAATTGTTAAGGAAGTGTTTGATTTTGATTTGTTTTCATCACTCCTAGTTTATCACCATTGTTTAGGACGTGTTTAACTTTGATATGTTCTTATCATTCCTAGCTACCATCATTGTTAAGGAAATGTATGACTTAGATATGTTCTTATCACTCCTAATGAAGATCAGTGTTGAGGAGGTGTTTAAGTTTGAGATGTTCTTATCACTCCTAGTTATCACCATTGTTAAGGAAGTGTTTAAGTTTGGTATGTTCTTATTACTTTTAATGATCACATTGGTAAGGAAGTGTTTGAGTTTGATATGTTCTTTTCACCCATAGTTATCATCATTATTAAGGAAATGTTTGACTTTGACTTTGTTCTTATCACTCCTAGCTACCATCATTGTTAAGGAAGTTTTTGACTTTGAAATGTTCTTATCACTACAAATGATCACCATTGTTAAGGAATTGTTTGACTTTGACATGTTCTTATCACTCCTCGTTATCACTATTGTTAAGGAAGTTTTGACTTTGATACGTTCTTCTCACTCCTAGTAATCACCAGTGTTTAGGAAGTGTTTGACTTTGATAAATTCTTATCACTCCTAGTTATTATCATTGTTAAGGAAGTGTTTGCCTTTAATATGTTCTCATCAATCCTAGTAATCACCAGTGTTAAGGAAGTGTTTGACTTTGATATGGTCTTATCACTCCTAGTTATCATCATTGTTAAGGAAGTGTTTGACGTTGATATGTTCTGATCACGCCTAGTTATCACCAGTGTCCAGGAAGTGTTTGAATTTGATATGTTCTTATCACTCCTAGCTACCATCATTGTTAAGGAAGTGTTTGACTTTCATCTGTTCTTATCAGTCCTAGTTACCATCATTGTTAAGGAAATGTTTGACTTTGATATGTTCTTATCAATCCTAGTTATCACCATTGTTTAGGAAGTGTTTGACTTTGATATGTTCTAATCACTCCTAGCTAGCATCATTGTTAAGGAAATGTTTGACTCTGACATGTTCTTATCACTCCTACTTATCATCATTGCTAAGGAAGTGTTTGACTTTGATCAATTCTTATCACTCCTATTTATTATCATTGTTAAGGAAGTGTTTGCCTTTGATACGTTCTTATCACTCCTAGTTATCACCAGTGTTAAGGAAGTGTTTGAGTTTAATATGATCCTATCACTCCTAGCTACCATCATTGTTAAGGAAATGTTTGACTTTGATATGGTCTTATCACTCCTAGTTATCATCATTGTTAAGGAAGTGTTTGACGTTGATATGTTCTGATCACTCCTGGTTATCACCAGTGTTCAGGAAGTGTTTGACTTTGATATGTTCTTATCACTCCTAGCTACCATCATTGTTAAGGAAGTGTTTGACTTTCATCTGTTCTTATCACTCCTAGCTACCATCATTGGTAAGGAAATGTTTGACTTTGATATGTTCTTATCACACCTAGTAATCACAATTGTTTAGGAAGTGTTTGACTTTGAAATGTTCTTATCACTCCTAGCTACCATCATTGTTAAGGAAGTGTTTGACTTTCATCTGTTCTTATCACTCCTAGCTACCATCATTGTTAAGGAAATGTTTGACTTTGATATGTTCTTATCACACCTAGTAATCACAATTGTTAAGGAAGTGTTTGACTTTGATATGTTCTCATCACTACTAGCTAGCATCATTGTTAAGGAAATGTTTGACTCTGACATGTTCTTATCACTCCTAGTTATTATCATTGTTAAGAAAAATGTTGACTTTGAAATGTTCTTATCACTCCTAATGATCACCATTGTTAAGGAATTGATTGACTCTGACATGTTCTTATCACTCCTAGTTATCATCATTGTTACGGAAGTGTTTGGGTTTGATATATTCTTATCGCCTCTAGCTACCATTATTGTTAAGGAAATGTTTAAGTTTGGTTTGTTCTTATTACTATTAATTATCATATTGGTAAGGAAGTGTTTGAGTTTGATATGTTCTTTTCACCCATAGTTTTCATCATTATTAAGGAAATGTTTTATTTTGATATGTTCTTATTACTCCTACTTATCATAATTGCTAAGGAAGTGTTTGACTTTGATATATTCTTATCACTCCTAGTTATTATCATTGTTAAGGAAGTGTTTGACTTTGATATGTTCTTATCACTCCTAGCTACCATCATTGTTTAGGAAGTGTTTGACTTTGATATGTTCTAATCACTCCTAGCTACCATCATTGTTCATTAAATGTTTGACTTTGATATGTTCTTACCACTCCTAATGATCACCATTGTTATGGAATTGATTGACTCTGACATGTTCTTATCACTCCTAGTTATCATCATTGTTGGGGAAGTTTTTGGGTTTGAAATATTCTTATCGCCTCTAGCTACCATTATTGTTAAGGAAATGTTTAAGTTTGGTATGTTCTTATTACTATTATTGATCACATTTGTAAGGAAGTGTTTGAGTTTGATATGTTATTTTCACCCATAGTTATCATCATTATTAAGGAAATGTTTGATTTTGATATGTTCTTATCACTCCTACTTATCATCGTTGCTAAGGAAGTGTTTCACTTTGATATGTTCTTATCATTCGTAGTTATCATGATCCTAAAGGAAATGTTTAACTTTGATATGTTCTTTTCACCCATAGTTATCACCATTGTTAAGGAGGTGTTTGACTTTGATATGTTCTTTTCACTCCTAGCTGCCATCATTGTTAATTAAATGTATGACTTGGATATGTTCTTATCACTCCCAATGAAGATCAGTGTTGAGGAGGTGTTTGAGTTTGATATGCTCTTATCACTCCTAGATATCACCATTGTTAAGGAAGTGTTTGAGTTTGATATGTTTTCATCACTCCTAGTTTATCACCATTGTTTAGGACGTGTTTAATTTTGATATGTTCTTATCACTCCTAGCTGCCATCATTGTTAAGGAAATGTATGACTTTGATATGATCTTATCACTCCTAGCTACCATCATTGTTAAGAACATGTTTGACTTTGATATGTTCTTAACAGTGATAGTTATCATCATTTTTAAGGAAGTGTTTGAATTTGATATGTACTTATCACTCCTACTTACCATCATTGTTAAAGATATGTTTGACTTTGATATGTTCTTATCACTCCTAGTTATTATCATGATTTAGGAAGTGTTTGAGTTTGATGTGTTCTCATCACTCCTAGTTATAACCATTGTTTAGGACATGTTTGATTTTGATATGCTCTAATCACTCCTAGCTACCATCTTTGTTTAGAAAATGTATGACTTTGATATGTTCTTATCACTCCTAATGAAGATCAGTGTTGAGGAGGTGTTTAAGTTTGATTTGTTCTTATCACTCCTAGTTATCACCATTGTAAAGGAAGTGTTTGAGTTTGATGTGTTCTCATCACTTCTAGTTATCACCATTGTTTAGGAAGTGTTTGACTTTGATATTCTCTTATTTATCCTAGTTATCATCATTGTTAAGGACATGTTTGACTTTGATATATTCTGATCACTCCTAGTTATTATCATTGTTAAGGAAGTGTTTGATTTTGATATGTTCTTATCACTCCTAGCTAGCATCATTGTTAAGTTAATTTTTGACTTTGATATGTTCTTGTCACTCCTAGTAATCACAATTGTTAAAGAAATGACTGACTTTGATATGTTCTTATCACTCCTAGTTATCATCATTGTTAAGGAAGTGTTTGACTTTGATATGTTCTCATCAATCCTAGCTACCATCATTGTTAGGAAATGTTTGACTTTGATATGTTCTTATCACTCCTAGTCATCACCATTGCTTAGGAACTGTTTGACTTTGAATTGTTCTAATCACTCCTAGCTACCATCATTGTTAATTAAATGTATGACTTTGATATGTTCTTATCACTCCTAATGATCACCATTGTTAAGGAATTGATTGACTCTGACATGTTCTCATCACTCCTAGTTATCATCATTGTTAAGGAAGTGTTTGGGTTTGATATATTCTTATCACGTCTAGCTACAATTATTGTTAAGGAAATGTTTAAATGTGGTATGTTCCTATTACTATTAATGATCACATTGTTAAGGAAGTGTTTCAGTTTGATATGTTCTTATCTCTCTTAATGATCACTTTTGTTAAGGAAATGTTTGAGTTTGATATGTTCTTATCACTCCTAGTTATCATCATTGTTTAGGAAGTGTTTGACTTTGATATGTTCTTATCACTCCTAGTTATCATCATTGTTAAGGAAATGTTTGACTTTGATATGTTCTGATCATTCCTAGTTATCACCACTGTTTAGGAAGTGTTTGAGTTTGATATGCTCTTTTCACCTCTAGTTATCATCATTGATAAGGAAATGTTTGACTTTGATATGTTCTTATCACTCCTAGTTTTTAACATTGTTAAGGAAATCTTTCGCTTGCATTTGTTCTTATCATTCCTAGTTATCATCATCGTAAAAGAAATGTTTGACTTTGATATGTTCTTTTCATTCATTGTTATCACCATTGTTAAGGAAGTGTTTGACTTTGATATGTTCTTTTCATTCATAGTTATCACCATTGTTAAGGAGGTGTTTAACTTTGATAAGTTCTTTTCATTCATAGTTATCACCATTGTTAAGGAAGTGTTTGACTTTGATATGTTCTTATCACTCCAAGCTGCCATCATTGTTAATCAAATGTATG
Organism: Mizuhopecten yessoensis; assembly: GCF_002113885.1. Taxonomy (NCBI): domain Eukaryota; kingdom Metazoa; phylum Mollusca; class Bivalvia; order Pectinida; family Pectinidae; genus Mizuhopecten; species Mizuhopecten yessoensis. The sequence continues at coordinate 288,029 of NW_018408829.1, forward strand.
ACTTTGATATTTTCCTATCACTCCTAATGATCACCATTGTTAAGGAATTAATTGACTCTGACATGTTCTTATCACTCTAAATGATCACCTTTGTTAAGGAAATGTTTGAGTTTGATATGTTCTTATCACTACTAGTTACCATCATTGTAAAGGAAACGTTTGACTTTCATATGTTCTGATCAATACTAGCTACCATCATTGTTTAGGAAGTGTTTGACTTTGATATGTTCTTTTCGTTCCTAATGAAGACCAGTGTTGAGGAAGTCTGAGTTTGATATGTTTTTTTCACTCCTAGCTACCATCATTGTTAAGGACATGTTTGACTTTGATATGTTCTCATTCATTCCAGTTATTATCATTGTTTAGGAAGTGTTTGACTTTGATATGTTCTTTTCATTCCTAATGAAGACCAGTGTTGAGGAAGTGTCTGAGTTTGATATGTTCTTTTCACTCCTAGCTACCATCATTGTTAAGGACATGTTTGACTTTGATATGTTCTCATCACTCCTAGATATCATCATTGTTTAGGATGTGTTTGACTTTGATATGTTATTTTCATTCCTAATGAAGACCAGTGTTGAGGAAGTCTGAGTTTGATATGTTCTTATCACTCCTAGTTATCACCATTGCTAAGGAAATGATTGACTTTGATATGTTCTTATTACTCCTAGTTATCATCATTGTTAAGGAAGTGTTTGACTTTGATATGTTCTCATCACTCCTAGCTACCATCATTGTTAATTAAATGTATGACTTTGATATGTTTTTTTCACTCCTAATGATCACCATTGTTAAGGAATTGATTGACTCTGACATGTTCTCATCAATCCTAGTTATCATCATTGTTAAGGAAGTGTTTGGGTTTGATATATTCTTATTACCTCTAGCTACCATTATTGTTAAGGAAATGTTTAAGTTTGGTATGTTCTTCTTACTATTAATGATCACATTGTTAAGAAAGTGTTTCAGCTTGATATGTTCTTTTCACCCATAGTTATCATCATTGTAAAGGAAATGTTTGACTTTGATATGTTCTAATCACTCCTAGCTACCATCATTGTTAATTAAATGTATGACATTGATATGTTCTTATCACTCGTAATGATCACCATTGTTAAGGAATTGATTGACATGTTCTGATCACTCCTAGTAGTCATCATTCTTAAGGAAGTGTTTGAGTTTGATATGTTCTTATCGCCTCTAGCTACCATCATCATTAAGGAAATGTTTAAGTTTGATATGTTCTTATCACTCTTAATGATCACCTTTGTTAAGGAAATGTTTGAGTTTGATATGTTCTTATCACTACTAGTTATGATCATTGTTAAGAAAATGTTTGTCTTTGATTTGTTCTTATCACTCCTAGTTATCACCAGTGTTGATTAAGTGTTTGTCTTTGATATGTTCTGATCACTCCTAGTTATCACCATTGTTTAGGAAGTGTTTGACTCTGATATGTTCTTATCACTCCTAGCTACCATCATTGTTAAGGAAATGTTTGACTTTGATATGTTCTTATCACTCTTAGTTATCACCATTGTTTAGGAGATGTTTGAGTTTGATATGTTCTTTTCACCTCTAGTTTTCACCATTGTTAAGGAAATGTTTGACTTTTAGATGTTCTTATCACTCCTAGTTATCATCATTGTTTAGGAAGTGTTTGACTTTGATATGTTCTCATCACTCCTAGCTACCATCATTGTTAAGGAAATGTTTGACTTTGATATGTTCTTATCACTCTTAGTTATCACCATTGTTTAGGAGATGTTTGAGTTTGATTTGTTCTTTTCACCTCTAGTTTTCACCATTGTTAAGGAAATGTTTGACTTTTAGATGTTCTTATCACTCCTAGTTTTCAACATTGTTAAGGAAATCTTGCGATTGCATATGTTCTTATCATTCCTAGTTATCATCATCGTAAAGGAAATGTTTGACTTTGATATTTTCTTTTCACTCATAGTTATCAGCATTGTTAAGGAGGTGTTTGACTTTGATATGTTCTTTTCACTCCTATCTGCCATCATTGTTAATTAAATGTATGACCTTGATATGTTCTTATTACTCCTAATGATCACCATTGTTAAGGAATTGATTGACTCTGACATGTTCTTATCACTCCTAGTTGTCATCATTGTTAAGAAAATGTTTGACTTTGATTTGTTCTTATCACTCCTAGTTATCACCAGTGTTGATTAAGTGTTTGACTTTGATATGTTCTTATCACTCCTAGTTATCACCATTGTTAAGGAAGTGTTTGACTTTGATATGTTCTTATCACTCCTAGTTATCATCATTGTTTAAGAAGTGTTTGACTTTGATATGTTCTTATCACTCCTAGTTATCAGCATTGTTTAGGAAGTGTTTGAATTTGATATGTTCAAATCACTCCTAGCTACCATCATTGTTAAGGAAATGTTTGACTTTGATATGTTCTTATCACTCCTAGTTTTCAACATTGTTTAGGAAATCTTTCGCTTGCATATGTTCTTATTATTCCTAGTTATCATCATCGTAAAGGAAATGTTTGACTTTGATATGTTCTTTTCACTCATAGCTATCACCATTGTTAAGGAGGTGTTTGTCTTTGATATGTTCTTATCACTCCTAGCTGCCATCATTGTTAAGGAAGTTTTTGACTTTGAAATGTTCTTAACACTGCTAATGATCACCATTGTTAAGGAATTGTTTGACTCTGACATGTTCTTATCACTCCTAGTTATCACTATTGTTAAGGAAATGTTTGACTTTGATATGTTCTTATCACTCCTAGTTATCATCATTGTTAATGAAATGTTTAAGTTTCATATGTTCTTATTACTCTTAATGATCACAATTGTTACGGAGGTGTTTGAGCTTGCTATGTCCTAGCTAACATCATTGTATTTATTAAAGTGTTGTCTTAAAACTAAAGTCGTTTACTTTCTATTTTCCACATTATTGATTGACCGTCTGAGATGTTGCGCACATCATTACCTACAGGATATTAGCATATTCTAGATAAAAGGATACATCTTAGGCGTGTCCTTCCTTAGGTGAGCACCTAACAAATACGAATACAGGTTATGTATCATCAATGATAAAATGCTGTACTTCTAGATATTATAATATTTCTCGATAACCTTAGTTAACTATCGGGAGGTAGTGAGATATACAACTTTGATAAGATGCTCAGCACCCCAAACATCGCCCGCGTTAGGGAAGGTAACATGAAAGTTACATCCATTCATCGATTAGTTTTGAGATTACGGTATGAAATTCAGCACAACATGACCACACGATAATAAATTTATTTATGTCACCATTGATTGATTAAATGTCTGATAATAAAGATATTTTTCTCATTCTTCTATTGAAGAAACGCCGAAAAGGCAGTCATGGCGAACCAATGTACACAGCAATTGGAGTTCCCTGAATTAATTCCATAAAGATCATCACTAATGTCTGGAAATTTGACCAGACAAGTCTGTGACGTCATTATGCAGAGGTTAAGATGAAGAGAGCAATCCATCCCAAAGTTGGCATGTCATCGATTTGGTCATCACATCAACCATCAACCACCAGTGGAGCGCTACTTGGACGGTGAGTAATGACATCCCTTCACGTCAAAGCTGGGGAAGTAGCTAAGGGGGAAGCCTGCTTCGTCAGGCAGGGTAAGTAGCTAAGGGGAAAGCCTGCTTGGTCAGGCTGGGTAAATAGCTAAGGGTGAAGACTGCTTGGTCAGGTTGGGTAAGTAGCTAAGATGGAAGCCTGCTTGGTTAGGCTGGGTAAGAAGCTAAGGGGGAAACCTGCTTGGTCAGGTAAGGTAAGTTGCTGAGAGGGAAGCCTGCTTGGTGAGTCTCGGTAAGTAGCTAAGAGGGAGCCTGCTTGGTCAGGCTGGGTAAGTAGCTAAGTGGGAAGCCTGCTTGGTGAGGCTGGGTAAGTAGCTGAGAGGAAGCCCGCTTGTGCAGGCTGGGTAAGTAGCTAAGATGGAAGTCTGCTTGGTCAGACTAAGTAAGTAGCTAAGGGGGAAGCCTTCTTGGTCAGGCTGGGTAAGTAGCTAAGGTGGAAACCTGCTTGGTGAGGCTCGATAAGTAGCTAAGACCGGTGCATGCTTGGTGAGGCTGAGTAAGTACCTGAGGGGGGAGCCTGCTTGGTCAGACTGGGTAAATAGCTAAGGGGGAAGCCTGCTTGGTCAGGCTGGGTAAGTAGCTAAGAAGGGAGCCTGCTTGGTCAGGCACGGTAAGTAGCTAAGGGGGAAGCCTGCTTGGTGACGCTGGGTAAGTAGCTAAGGGGGAAGCCTGCTTGGTCAGACTGGGTAAATAGCTAAGGGGGGAGCCTGTTTGGTGAGGCTGGGTAAGAAGCTTAGGGGGAAGCCTACTTGGTCAGGCTGGGTAAGTAGGTAAGGGGGAAGCCTGCTTGGAGAGGCTGGGTAAGTAGCTAATATGGAAGCCTGCTTGGTCAGGCTGGGTAAGTAGCTAAGGGGGACGCCTGCTTGGTTTGTCTCGGTAAGTAGCTAAGAGGGAGCCTGCTTGGTGAGCCTGGGTAAATAGCTAAGGGGGGAGCCTGTTTGGTGAGGCTGGGTAAGAAGCTTAGGGGGAAGCCTACTTGGTCAGGCTGGGTAAGTAGTTAAGTGGGAAGCCATTTTGGACAGGCTGGGGAAGTAGCTAAGAGGGAAGCCTGCTTCGTCAGGCAGGGGAAGTAGCTAAGGGGGAAGCCTGCTTGGTCAGGCTGGGTAAATAGCTAAGGGTGAAGCCTGCTTGGTCAGGCTGGGTAAGTAGTTAAGAATGGTGCCTGCTTAGTGAGGCTGGGTAAATAGCTAAGAGGAAGCCTGCTTGTGCAGGCTGGGGAAGAAGCTAAGATGGAAGTCTGCTTGGTCCGACTAAGTAAGTAGCTAAGGGGGAAGCCTTCTTGGTCAGGCTGGGTAAGTAGCTAAGGGGGCGCCTGCTTGGTGAGGCTGAGTAAGTACCTGAGGGGGGAGCCTGCTTGGTCAGACTGGGTAAATAGCTAAGGGGGAAGCCTGCTTGGTCAGGCTGGGTTAGTAGCTAAGAAGGGAGCCTGCTTGGTCAGGCACGGTAAGTAGCTAAGGGGGAGCCTGCTTGGTGACGCTGGGTAAGTAGCTAAGGGGGAAGCCTGCTTGGTTAGCCTTGGTAAGTAGCTAAGAGGGAAGTCTTCTTGGTCAGGCTGGAAAAGTAGCTAAGGGGAAAGCCTGCTTGGTCAGTCTGGGTAAGTAGCTAATATGGAAACCTGCTTGGTCAGGCTGGGTAAGTAGCTAAGGGGGCGCCTGCTTGGTGAGGCTGAGTAAGTACCTGAGGGGGGCGCCTGCTTGGTCAGACTGGGTAAATAGTTAAGGGGGAAGCCTGCTTGGTCAGGCTGGGTAAGTAGCTAAGGGGGAAGCCTGCTTGGTTTGTCTCGGTAAGTAGCTAAGAGAGAGCCTGCTTGGTGAGGCTGGGTAAATAGCTAAGGGGGGAGCCTGTTTGGTGAGGCTGCGTAAGAAGCTAAGGGGGAAGCCTACTTGGTCAGGCTGGGTAAGTAGTTAAGTGGGAAGCCATTTTGGACAGGCTGGAGAAGTAGCTAAGGGGGAAGCCTGCTTGGTCAGGCTGGGTAAATAGCTAAAGGTGAAGCCTGCTTGGTTAGGCTGGGTAAATAGCTAAGGGTGAAGCCTGCTTGGCCAGGCTGGGGAAGTAGTTAAGAATGGTGCCTGCTTAGTGAGGCTGGGTAAGTAGCTAAGGGGGGAGCCTGCTTGGTCAGGCTTGGTAAGTAGCTAAGAGGGGAGCCTGCTTTGTCAGGCTGGGTAAGTAGCCAAGAGGGGAGCCTGCTTGGTCAGGCTAGGTAAGTAGCTAAAGGGGAAGCCTGCTTGGTCAGGCTGGGCAAGTAGCTTAGGGGGAAGCCTGCTTGTTCAGGCTGGGTAAGTAGCTAAGGGGGAAGCCTACTTGGTCAGGCTGGGGAAGTAGCTAAGATGGAAGCCTGCTTGGTCAGGCTGGGTAAGTAGCTAAGAGGGAAGCCTTCTTGGTCAGCCTGGGTGAGCAATTTGTATTTAGGTAGGGTGTACCTACATGTAGCACCCTCCACTGTTATGTCAGTATATGGTAATATAGATAACGCAGTTGATGTCCCCACTTGTCTCTGTTCATGTTTTGAGTTTTTTGAGACAGAGACAAATCAAAGAAGCAATCAAAATCAGGAAAACTCAGAACATGAACATATTTCGTAAGATGAGAAACTCCATGATAGGGGACAAATATAAGGCTTTGCCATAAGGCTGGAATTGTAATAAGTGTATTTGTACCAAAGATAGTGTTTTATATACCACGATACTATAACTGTCCGTGTAGTTTTTGCAAACCAACTGTGATTATTCAAATGAAAACACTGATTTAGTTTTCACAACCCCCCTTGCAAATAAAAGGAAAAGGAAATGAAAGATGAAATATGAGCCCTGACAATATTTAATCGTGTTGATCTGAGAATCTCATTAGGTAAATGTGCTATGAGAAATGCCTAGAATATCGAAAAAAAAAAAATTCTGTTGTAAATAAGACAGTGGTATTTTTAACTATAACAGTAATTTATGATCAATAACATAGGACGTACAGACACATCAATTTGATGTCCATGAATCTGAGATTAATCCAAGTGTGAAATACAAATTAAACCCTACAGAGAACATCAATTAATAATTCTTGGTTATGTAACATCCGAACTCATCGGTAAGATTGGGGTTGGTCTATTAACCTCAAATACGCCATCGTATATTTCTTATAACTTCACTAATGGAAACATCAATATTCTGGAACTAAAAAGAACAAATTAATGGAACAAAATCGAAAACAGCATCAGTTATCAAATGTTAAAACATAAATATACATGTATATCAATGTATGGGTAATATAGTCTTGTATATCAATGTATGGGTAATAAAGTCTAGTATTTCAATGTATGGGTAATATAGTCTAGTATATCAATGTATGGGTAATATAGTCTAATATAACAAGATTCGTTTGCAACGCGCGTTTTGATACGGACCATGTTCTTGTCTGCGATAGAATCATTATCAATTGTGTAAAGTTCTTTCCATCGCACTTAAGCCATGCCCCGTTTCTTACCAAAACAATGAATATGGCGTCAAGCTCGCTTCTTAGCGAAATCCCGCCGATAAGGCTAGCAGGCAACAGAACAAAAACGGCCGGTGGAATGTATTTGTTGAATGAATTAAAGAAAAGAGAAACATTCCTTGTTCTTACCTCCATTTTTTTTTACTGTAACGTTCGTTCCATCCGTGTGAAGGCATCTAGTTAGATCCGAAATCAAATGAAACATTTCACATGTGTCGTATGGATTTACACAAAACTCTTCACAAATCTATACAAACAATCACGAATTTTGTCGATAGGCACAGATTGGTATGCATACTGACATGGAAATGGAAAAATTTGGTCAATAATAATCAAAATGTGTCGTATAAACTTCGGTAACAGGACGTTCACGAACAGTCCAAATATTCCGCCTCGTTAACATACAGATCGAGCGATCGCCAGTATGTGCCACATGACCGACTTTTGTAACCTTTTCCCCAAATGGTCAATTCGCTGCATAATGTCACGTCGCCAGTTCAAGTCACACAGTACTTTACTATGTACTTTTGTAAAGGAAATAAATGTTTCTAAACATATTAGCTTAGTATATTTGTTAAGGTGTGTTATAATGGGGATAGTACGTTGTTTTTCGTGTCTATACTGGCGATTAGAACATGGAATTTGGTTTAAACTCTCGACCTATCGGTCTCAAATTCAAACCAAATTTCATATTCTAATCGCCAGTATAGCCACTCAAAACAACGTACTATCCCCTAAGTATATCAATAGTACGGGTAAGGGTCAAAGAAGTAATATAGACGGTAAAATCCAATAAAACACTGGGTCCTAATGGAGGTATGTCCGTAGGATACGAATTACTTAAATATTATATGGGGCAAAGAAGTAATTCCAACAGTGTGGACAAGTTTAGGTTGTCAAATTTTCGGAGCGGTCCGCTCCTTTTTCAAGACACAGTGAAAGAGAACAGTTACAGGTACATATACATCATATTACAAGAAGATATAATTGATATACTGTACTTGAATAGTATGGGTAATATAGTCTTGTATATCAATGTATGGGTAATATAGTCTTGTATATCAATATATGGGTAATATAGTCTAGTATATCAATGGTATGGGTAATATAGGATACTATCATCTATATACTACACCACCTAGCAGTAGCATGATTAATTCATTTTCATTGGTTGTCAGTATGAGAATACTCAAGAAGAGGTTGAGAGCGACTTGAGAGCAAATTGAGAACGGATTGTCCAATATCCTAATATTTTCTCAAAATAAGAACGTCCGGTCACGCCATATGTGACGTCCTAAACCGGAGGTGGTATCCACACAAAAGTGATCCGCATTAGACAATATATTATGAACAACTCGCTATAAAGCTACGAAAAAATATTGTGAGGATAGCAACACCATTTTAAGCAAAAATGTGAATATTGAAAATCCAATGGCGATAAGATTGTTTGAAACAAATTGTGCATTGCTCTAAATAATCAAGAAAGTTCAGGATATCCATTGTGTGTTAGTGACCAACATTTTATCGATTGTTACAATGAGACCGAAAGAATCACATTCAAAATATTTGTCATATTGGATGAACTAACGACACAACATGGGATTTGCAATATATATGTAAAAGTTATATAGATATTTTACATGTCAAAACTGTCCTTCCCGATCTGGAAGTTTTTTATATTCTAATTCTTGGACTTTAACAACATGACCTTTACATGATATTTATGTATATAAAACAAACACAAAGAGTGTCTAAGTGCATGTACCTCTCTAGCGCTTTCGCCTCTTTAGAGGTTCATCAGGGGAACTGTTTATCAAACGTTAAAACAGAAATATATATTAATATTATAGTGGTCAGGAGATTTGTTTCAGGCGACGTATATTATGGTACATATTTATTTTATTTTCACTTTATACGGATATCGAATGGTCTAATAGTACCAACTCGCTGAATACAGGTAAAAGCGACATTTGCGTGGTTGGTGCAAACGATAATTAGCTATTGAAATAGAATTAATAATGAGCAAATAATTATTCCAAACGGACAATTAAAATACTACGTACATTGTATATGATATAGCCAGCAGATGTTATGTTAGACGACCAACGATACGTTCGCTCTGACCTGTTCTTACATTATAATGATAAATAATATTGATTTGGGGATCTTATATACCGCTTTATCACAACCTAGTTATATAGTATATGTAGTAGGTCGTCACAAAGCGGTCCGTAGTGGAGTAAAGTCAAACAAGAAAAACTGTTAGCTATATATATATATATATAAATACATGCAAGTTGTCTATGTAATAGGTTGTCTATGCACAAAGTTGTCTGAACTGTAGATTGTCTATACAGTAGATACTACATTGTAAGTTGACTATGCAGTAGGTTGTCTATTCACTAAGTTGTTTATACAGCTGGATGTCTTTACATGACTACTATACAATGATTTATCTATGCAGCAGGTTAACAACACTTTATTTTGACTATACACGAAGTTGTCTATATACAATAAGTTGTCTACTCAGTAGGTTGTTTATATAGTAGGGTGTCACAATATATTTTTACCGTCAAATGCACATTTAGTCTTCGTGTTTTGTTTTATTTATAGTAGGGTGTCTATACACTAAGTTGTATTTATATAAGTTTAATTATACACTAAGCTGTCCATACCGAAGACATACATGGTCGGTTGACTATACACTTATATGTCTACACGGTAGGTTGGCTCTACACTAAGTTGTCTACACGACAGGTTGACTCACCACTAAGTTGTCTACACGACATGTTGACTCACCAATAAGTTGTCTACACGGTATTTAAACTATACGCTATGTTGTCTACACGCTAGGTTGTCTTTACAGTAAATTGTCTATACAGTAGGTTGTCTATAAAGTAGGTTGACTCTACAGTAGGTAGACTTTACAATAAGTTGTCTATACAGTAGGTTGACTACTAAGTTGTTTATACATTAGGTCGTCTATACAGAAGGTTGACTCTACACTCAATTTTTTATATACCCGTAATAAGTTGTCTATACGGTTGGTTGACTATACAGTAGTTTGTATATACAGTAGGTTGACAATACAGTAAATTGTTTATACAGTATACAGTATGTTGACTATATAGTAAGTTGTTTATACAGTAGGTTGACTATACCGTAAGTTGTTTTTATACAGTAGGTTGACTATACAGTACGTTGTCTACACAGTAGGTTGACTTCACAGTAGGTTGACTATACAGTAGGTTAAATTTACAGAAGATTGTCTATGGAGTAAGTTGAATATATATTATGTTAGTGTTACAGTAGATTGTATATACAGTATGTTGACTACACAGTAGGTTGTCTTTGCAGTAGGTTAAATTAACAGAAGGTTGTCTTTAGAGTAAGTTGAATACATATTATGTTAGTGTTACAGTATGTTGTATATACAGTAGGTTTACTATACTGTAGGTTGTCTATACAGTAGGCAGACCACACTAAGTTGTCAATGAAGTAGGTCAGCTATACAATAGGTTACGTATACAGTAGGTTGGCTTTACAGTATGCTTAAGAAGGTTTTCTTTACAGTAGGTTGACTGCAATAGGATATCTACACAGTAGGTTGACTACACAGTAGGTTGTCTACACAGTAGGTTGACTACACAGTAGGTTGTCTACACAGTAGGTTGACTACACAGTAGGTTGACTATACTGTAGGCTGTCTACACAGTAGGTTGACTATACAGCACGTTGTCTTTACAGTAAGTTGGCTTTACAGTATGTTTACTATACAGAAAATCGTCTAAACAGTAAAATGTCTATGCAGTGGATTGGTTATATGCTTAGATGTTTATACAGAAGGTTGACTATGCACTAAGTTGTCCTTTCAGTAGGTTGGCGTTACAGTATGTTGACTATACAGAATATTGTCTACACAGTAGGTTGTCTGTATACATTGTAGTAGGTTGTTTATACACTAAACTGTAAGTACAATAGATTGTCTGTAAAGTAGGTTGATTATACAGTAAGATGTTTATACAGTATGATGACTATACAGTAGGTTAAATTTACAGAAGATTTTCTATGGAGTAAGTTGAATATATATTATGTTAGTGTTACAGTAGATTGTATATACAGTATGTTGACTACACAGTAGGTTGTCTTTGCAGTAGGTTAAATTTACAGAAGGTTGTCTTTAGAGTAAGTTGAATACATATTATGTGATATGAACCTGAAAGAGTGATATTTACTGAGGCGAAGCCGAGGTCAATATCACTCTTTCAGGTTCATATCACATCATATTTACCAGCACAAAGACCCATAAATATTTTATTATATGCTTCAACAATAAAATAAAACTAAACTAAACTAAAGGGTACTGATTTTTGTACGCGAGCCTCCGTGTAAAATTTAGCCAGGTTTAGATCAACAGTTCATCATTGTAGCTTTCGGAGGCATCGTCTAGATTCTTTTTCTTCAGATAAGCATGGAGGACATGCACTGCGTGTTCAATGGCCTTTTTTTTACGTTAACAGGATCTTTATATACAGTAAATTGTTTATACAATAGGCTGACTATATAGTAAGTTGTTTACACAGTATATAGACTATATATATAGACTATACAGTATATAGACTATACAGTATATAGACTATACAGTATATCGACTATACAGTTGTTTATACAGTATGTTGACTATACAGTAAGTTGTTTATACATTAGTTTTACTATACCGTTAGTTGTTTATACAGTAAGTTGTTTAAACAGTATGTTGACTATACAATAATTTGTTTATACAATAATTTGTTTATACAGTATATAGACTATACAGTATATAGACTATACAGTAAGTTGTTTATACAGTATGTTGACTATACAGTAAATTGTTTATCCAGTAAGTTGTTTATACAGTATGTTGACTATACAGTAATTAGTTTATACAGCATATTTACTATGCAGAAGAGTGTCTATACAGTATGTGGGCTTTACAGTAAGTTGTTTATATGGTATGTTGCCTATACCAAAAATTGTTTTTACAGTATGTTGTCTATAATGTAAGTTGTCTATGCAGTAAGTTGTTTATACAGTATGTTGACTAAACAGTAAGTTGTTCAAACAGTATGTTGACTATACAGAAGGTTGTTTATACATTAGTTTTACTAAACCGTTAGTTGTTTATACAGTAAGTTGTTTAAACAGTATGTTGACTATACAATAATTTGTTTATACAGCATGTTTACTATACAGAACATTGTCTATAATGTAAGTTGTCTATGCAGTAAGTTGTTGTCTATGCAGTAAGTTGACTATACAGTATGTTGTCCATACATTAGTTTTACTATACCGTTAGTTGTCTATACAGTAAGTTGACTATACAGTAAGTTGTGTATGCAGTACGTTGACTATACAGTTAGTTGTTTATACAGTATATAGACTATACAGTAAGTTGTGTATACAGTACGTTGACTATACAGTAAGTTGACTATACAGTATGTTGACTATACAGTAAGTTGTCCATACATTAGTTTTACTATACCGTTAGTTGTCTATACAGTAAGTTGACTATACAGTAAGTTGTGTATACAGTATGTTGACTATACAGTAAGTTGTTTATACAGTATGTCGACTATACATGAAGTAATCTATACACTCAGCTTTCATTGTCATACATTGTCTAAACAGTTGATTGTTTAAGTGTTTCATATAATTGGTCGACTGTCTATATCGTAGATTCTGTTAACAGTAATTTGTGTATACTGTAGGTTGACAATACTTCATTTTGGCTATACACTTAAGCACCTATCTCACATTTACGAATCTGAAAACGAAAGGACACGATTTATTATATTTCCTTAAATCGTTTCAGAACGTATGAAGGTCGCAGACTCATTCGTTTTCATTCGTGTTAGGTCGTGATCGGTCGCGCGCGGTCTTATGGACGTTATGCACACGATTTAATCCAAGCTGAAAAGTTGTGTTCAGTCGTATGAAGGTCGTATGGCAGTCGTATTCAATCGTATGAAGGCCGTGTTCAGTCGCGTTCAAGCGTTTTAAACACGATTCAACACGACTTTCATACGCCTTTCATACTAATCCCATACGACTGAACACGAAATCCATACGTTTGTCATACGACCGGAAGAGCCCATCACATGACTGAGTGAGAACGTGGGAAACTCCCTGAAAGTGAAAGCTCATTCTACAGCCATGCCAAACCTCAGGCGGCTGAAACGGAAGCTCCTTCAAGCAAAACTTCGAAAGGGTAATATCCTTCACCACCAACCATGGATGAACATCCACCCGGTACTTCTTGTGGGTCTTGTTCGTTGTTGAACATGGTAAAGACTGACACAGAAATGCTGTTGCAATGCAGCTTACATACTTCATGACCCACGCAACAAAAATTAAAAAAATATGTCGTATGAAGTTCTTGCTCAGTCGTATGGAAATCGTGTTTATTTTTGTAGTGGTATGGACATCATAATTATTCGTGTTTAATCGTATGGCGGCCGTGTTGATTCGTGTTAAGTCGTATGGGCGTCGTATGTCAGTCGTGTTTGGTCGTATGACAGTCGTATTGGGGTCGTGTTAAATGACATTAGATCGTGTTGTTGTATCGTATGCATATCTTATGACGGTCGTATGAGTGTCGTGTTCAGTCGTATGAGGGTCGTTTTTTGGTCGTATGAGGGTCGTGTTTGGTTAAGAAATTTGCATAAACCACAAGGTCGAACACGAATCAACACGTTTTTTTCAACTTTTCTTAAATCGTGTTCGCAATTTCTTAAATCATGTATGTGAGGTAGGGGAGGGGCTTTAGTTGTTTTTACAGTAAGTTGACTATACATTTAGTTGTTTATGAGATAGTCTGACAATACAGTAGGTTGGCTATACACTATGTTTTCCATACGGTACATTGACTATACACTGCGTTGACTATACCGTAGGTTGTCTATATATTAGGTTGACTGCAATACAGTAACTGGTCTTTACCTTATATTGTCAATACAGTAGGTATGCTGTCAAAAGAGTAAGTTGTTGCTAATACAGTATGCTGACGATACAATAGGCTTATAACCCGTTTGGTTTTTGTAAGAAAAAACGTATATATAAAAAGGTTGCCATAGATAAGCTGTGTATACATGTACAGTGGGCTGTCTGTACCGTAGGTTATTTGTATGGTACGGTCACTATATGGAAGAATATAAATAAAGTAAGTTTTCTGTACTGTACGTTCTTGTTACAGAAGGTTCTACAGTAAAATGTCTCGACAGTAAGTTGTCTTTACATTAGTTTGTCAATAACTCAGTTGTGTATACACTAGATTGTCTGTCTAGTAATTACTAAGTCACTAAGACCTGTTAGCAAGGTTTTCTCATTAATTGCATATTCCACATGAAAATGTTGAGGCTGATCACAGAGGCTACCATTTATTACCTTCGGGGCATATTAAAAGTACAACACATTTCTTTTTCACTAACGGCTATAGGCGTAGTAAAAGCGCACACATGTAATGGTTTAACTATATTGGCTCAAGGTAGGATATAAAGTATGTCTCCCCAGGCTATGTTCTTTAGAATGATGAATGCTTAATCAATATTTTTGTTTTGTTCACTTAACTGGTAAGATATTCGGATATTTAAGTGTATATTCGCATTCAATCTTTTAATCCATGGATTAGTAAGTTGATATAATGACTATATTTTCTGCAATAGACAAACAGTATTTGTATTATCTTCTTCTTTTAAGCTGTCATTGGAAGAACATAAAGATAATCGTTTAAGACATTGCCATTCGCATGTCCCATGGATAAGCTTATTTCTTCTTTACTTTCAAAATTGTAATTGCTAGATTAAACTTGTTTATTTTCTTTAGCGACAACGAAACGTAAGGTAAAATTCACGGCTGGGTGTCATCATTTGGTTGTGATGAGGCCGTAATGTGACGCATCCTGCTGCTATTCATCCGCACCATTAGCACGCACGGGCACGTTCAAGACAGATAGAAAAGGCTTCATCTGCGGATTGGCACGGATCCTTCGTATGTCAATTCCATCTTACATGGAAAGTTAATCTAACTTTCAGCAAGAAAACAAAAATAAGGATGTACTTGAGGAAGTTTAATCATTCAAGAATATCTCTCAGAATTGAAACAATACCAAATCGACCACGAGTACGTGCAAAGACAGGAAATTGATCATTTTCTTCGCCAGCCCCCAATCACCGACAGGAAACAAAGCAAACGTGTTGTCCCGTAATAGATTACGTAACAAATCGACCAATTACTCACATAAATGCCCCCGAATTACACACAAATGATATCAATTTCGCTCTTCATTAATCGTATTTATATATATGTAACGAACGATACTTGGTCCCTCAAAAGTCCCCAAAAAACCATATGCATTTATTTATTTACCTATTTATATAAACAACTCAATATTTAAACGGCTATTTCAGTCTTTTCAGGAACATTATAGCGATATAACGAATTCATGGTTTATGTTTTAATCATGTATCAGGTGTATTAAATATTGTTTCGGTTCAAATATAAATGAGCTACTTTTCAATTGAAATCCAGAATGTAAAAGCGAGTAAACGAACCAATATTTTGATACCATGAGGGTTGTGTAGCATATTATCATCGAAATGGGTCACCAGTGGTGTATTAGTGAAGGCTATATCAGTCTACATATACTACACTCTCAATACAGTCACAAAATATAGTATCTCTCTGTTTGCAAAATTAAAACAAAAATAAGTGTGGCGAAATTAACATTTTGTGTATTGAAAAGTACATAACGATCTTATTAAAAGGTGGGGAATGTTTGCATTAAGGCATGTAATAGACTAACAAAGCAGGGGCCGTTTCGAGTGGCATGTGCAAGACTGCGCTCAAAATCTAATCGAAAGTTAGACCCCTTCTGGTGCCTGTGTATGGACCACATAACATATCGATGTGTAATGTTAACACCCGATGACGAACAGATATAGGTTTTTTGTTGATGCATGTATGCA
This sequence comes from Mizuhopecten yessoensis, assembly GCF_002113885.1. Taxonomy (NCBI): domain Eukaryota; kingdom Metazoa; phylum Mollusca; class Bivalvia; order Pectinida; family Pectinidae; genus Mizuhopecten; species Mizuhopecten yessoensis. Next base: position 304,122 of record NW_018408829.1, read on the forward strand.
TGCATTTTTATTGATATACACATTTTTGAATTTATAAAACGCATAGGCGAGTGTCTGTGTTTTCAGCTGTTTCAAAATGTGTGTAGAGCGTTCTGTGTGAGATTGTTAGAGCACATACGGATTTATTTTTATCGTAAGATTGATATGTGATGATAACCATTTGCAGAACAAAAAAATCCATAAACATTTACAATAAACCAAATAGTTATATTTACATTTGCATGGCATTTTCACTATATAGCCTATTTTGCAGCTGTGTCTCTGATGGGATTTTAATCACCATGCAGCACAAGACACAATTCTTAGTGTATCAATACAACACTGACCGGAACTACAATATCCAATGTAAATAAACATGACGGCTCCTGAAATATCGCTGGGCATTGTGAGACTTGACAATGTCATTGTAAATTTATGTGCAAAATAAAAAACAATTCAGTATCAATACAATTGCATATGATATGTCTAAAGGGTGATTTAAGTTTATCAATAGAACTCTGAGCTGAAAATTAGATTTGAAATTATTTTGGATTTTCCCCGGAACAAATTTCGCACATAGATAAATACAATGAAAACAATAAATCTGACCTTGCCCTCCATGATGGAGCTATTTTTAGAAGTTAATTCGAACTTTTCTCTCATTTTGTGAAGAAGCCAGACGTGAATTTATTTGTTGATTGTATGGGAATCTGACTACAGTCGGTAGATTCTATAACAGTCTCGTTATTTGACATGTCGTCAGACACTGAGGAAACCGGGGTTGTGAGACGCGTGAAACTGAAAGCGTTTTAAGTGAGTGATCTTGCGACGGAACACACGGGTTTGTTACAAATGTCTGAAATGTTTATGTACTGTGACTTATATCAGTAGGTCTGTAATATATGTGTCAGTAGGTCTATATAATATGTGTATTTCAGACATTTGTAACGAACCCCTGTTGATCATTGTAGTGTAACAGGCGATATTTCTGATATATTGCATGAGCGGTAAAATTGTTACCATTGCCGGCATTGGTGATTTCAACCGATGTGCATTTTGTACGATATTGCAGACCTTGGTATTGTTTTTGTTGTAATAAAAGTTTTTTTATTTTATTTTTTACAAAAACAGTTTAATGCTTAAGTATTCTATCTAAATTTTGTTCTTAACGAATGCACACTTAATTATTAATTAATGGCCATTTTATGTGAAACCTCAAAGCATACACATTTATAGGAACCTTCTTCGGCAATATAGACATATACTACAACCTTCTTTTAGAGGCAAAACATAGTACTGACATCGACATCAACCTTCTTTGGGAGGCAAAACATAGTACTGACATCGACATCAACCTTCTTTGGGAGGCAAAACATAGTACAGACATCGACATCAAACTTCTTTGGGAGGCAAAACATAGTACTGACATCGACATCAACCTTCTTTGGGAAGCAAAACATAGTACTGACATCGACATCAACCTTCCTTTGGAGGCAAAACAAAGTACTGACCTCGACATCAACCTTCTTTGGGAGGCCAAACATAGTACTGACATCGACATCAACCTTCTTTGGGAGGCAAAACATAGTACTGACATCGCCATCAACCTTCTTTGGGGGGCAAAATATAGTACTGACATCGACATCATCCTTCCTTGGGAGGCAAAACAAAGTACTGACATTTTTTTATGCAATCTATTTCTAATCCTCATTTCACGACGTAGTTCAGTAGTTACATGTAACCACTTATCATTCGTTCTAACAGTAATAAACTTAGTTTGAATACAACGATGGGCATATTCCAAGTACTTATCTGTAAAAATCGAAAACATATCGTCGCATGTATAAGCATTTCTAAATACGTATTGCCAATCGGTGTTTTGTAACAGCTTATTAAATTTAGGATAGTCAGCATTTTTATCACACCAAATCATGCGTTTACATTTATTATTAAGAAAAATGTTGAGTTTAATTTCAACGAGAGTAGCGTCATGGTCCGAAATGTCCCTGTCAATTTCAATAACATCGGAAAAACCAACAACGCATGTATCGCTCACGAGCACGGGGTCAAGGATCGAAGCACGTGTTTGGCCTACCCGAGTTGGTTGGTTTATTACATTAGATACGTGCGGATAATGTGGTTCAGTTTATGACGAGTTTCAACCAGTAGATCAACGTTTATGTCACCAACTATAATGACATGTGGGTTTTCATCGAGTGTATTTTCAACGGAGTTTTCAAATTGTTTCCAAAATGGATTTACAGAGTCATTTGGTCTATATACTGTACATACGAGGAGTTATTAAAAAAAGTTTGATATCCCCCCGGGTCAATATCGCAAATTATATAATTATATCAATCTATCTAAGTCTGTTGTAATATGAAGCTAATAGTGATATATTGTTTTATTATTTTAAATATCTTACCACAGTATATGAATATCGGATAAGACACTTTCCTTGCTCGGACGTTTTGTATTTTATATAACATGTTTTTTTTCCAGAAATCTGCTTGCAGAATGCATGCGTTTGAACTTTTATTATACTGGTACTATTTATACATATATTGGATCCGATTCTGTGTACGGTGCATTTACATGTAAAAAAAAGTCTATGGAGTGCATATAAACTACATTGATTTAATTTACTTTATTATTTTGTTATGTTTTGAGAAGACAATAGGTACTGTATCATTTTAAACGATAAAAAAACTGTTTGATATCTAGACCAGTGTTGTCATTGTTGTTATCTATTTATAGAGCTGTACTTAATTTAGATAAATATTTATGGACTTTTCTTTTCTATTTTTAAATATTGAAGTTCATTTATGGCAAGGTACTGCAAAGAAACAACATTTTACAATTTAGAATTAGGTAACTAACATGGCAAACCAACTTAGTATGTATTGAAGGAACAAGGATTAGTTCTTTCCCAAGGGAAAAAGGAAGTACTATTTTGTGATTACCAAAGGTAAACCTTATGGATCAAAGACGTAGTATCAACGGAAAAGTCCCATATAACAATGGGTCCTTATCGTATGTTTGAGAATTACTTCTTTGTCCCATAAGGTATACCTTAATAGGTACTTTTTAAACGGAAGCAAACAAAAAGGGACAAAATAAGAGTGGTATAATGTGCTCAACCCAAAAGTACCTCTGACTGAGGTATACCTAAAAAGTAACTCAAATGGGTACTCTGAAGAAAAAAGCCAGAATCCAAATGAGTACTTTTGGGGTACTTTGAAGAAATCAGAGTCCAACCAAATGGAGGTACTTTGTAGGTATACCTCAAGGCAGAGGTACTTTTAGGTACTTTATAAGATATACCCCAAACAACCTTTTTGTGCCCGAGATACATTTATGAGGAATAACAATTAAAGGCATTTTTGTTCAGGTCAAACATTTGTATATGCCTCTCAAATCCATTAATGAGATATTATATTATACATCGATGTATGTGTTACTTTAAATCTAATCATATATAATTATAATGAATATAGGACAAACGTCTCGTAAAATGTCAAATACGGACGGATGTACAGTATTTATATTTGCATAGGCCAATGCCATTTTCCCTATACATATGAGGAAATGCTTTAACTGATTCTCTGAAAACGTTATTGCTCGTCAAAAACGCACGCCTTACTCATATTACCGAACTGTAACAGACTAGATGTTCCGTTGATTCCGGCTGAATTTTTGGATTATTTTTTAATACGTCTAAACGCAAAGTTCTATATAATATATTCAATATTGAACAAATAGAAACACAAAGCTACATGTACTTTGCATGAGATACTTTTTGATTAAATAGAGTTTTTATTTTGCTAAAATGTATTGAGGCTGTATTTTACCCATTAAAAAAGACAAAATAAAGTTATACCATTTGTATTTCTGCACTGTATTGTTGATGCAAGAATTTGTACAATTGAAATACGATAATTATATATAAGATATATAATTTTAATTACACAAACTATTCATGATCGTAAATGAATATACCACATTTGAAAAAAGTGAAAAAGTGACGTGTTTATAAGATTTTAAGATTCGTTTTTATCACATGATCAAGAATTTGGTGAATATTACTAAGACATGTTTTTCCATGTCATTTATTTCCATAATCTTTGGTTTATATATTCTTCAATGTTTATGGAGTACATGTACATGTTCTCCTTTGATCAGGTTATAATTATGAGGTGCTCAATCCAAATGAGCACCTGTATACTGAATAGATAGATTGCGAAGCCTTATTATGATAAATTTGCTCGTGCTAAACTGGAGTTATTACCTCATAATCTGACCAAAAGAGAAAAACGCCGTCGTTGATGAATTTACTCGTGCTCAACTTGAGTTGTTTATACAACTATTTTGCCGCTTGTTTGGAAATCTTATATACTTGTAAGACTTTCATAGGACATGCTCATATTTATAATGCAGACTAACGACTTTTTAATTTTGACGATAATTCAATATGGCTGATGCGACATTAACTGTTCGGGGTAAAGTTTGTTATACCGAATTACTGTGACTATTCTGCGATTTGATTTCGGGTCATTTTATAGAATACTATTTTTTCAGCGATAAGGGTATATATGTGTAACTCATTATATTGATTCAAGGTGTCAATTAACTGTCTACATGATACATGGACATGAGAACATCAATGTTATTACATAGTGTCAAGTAAGGATACCATTTCTATGAATAGCACTTTTGTGTCAATCGGTGAATAAGTCCCTGAACATCCATATTGGGGGTTCGCCTCAGTATAAGAATCAGCAATATCATCAAAAACGGCAATGCTACAGGCAAGATGACATGAGCAATCGCGTGCCCCATATCTAAGTGGCTGGTAAAATTTGACATTGGGTATATCAGTTGGAATCTCACTATTTGGCTCAGATAGTCTCCTGTGAACGTTCCATGTTTCTCGAAATCTGTCCAGATGCATTTGTATGACAGGGAAGAAGCAGACGCGTATACATTGTACATGGAGATTATCAGCGTTGTTAAATAAATTTAAATCAATCATGTCTTTAAAAATGTTCCTCCAGAACTGCGTGAATGATCTCTTGAGAAAGCTCCAAACCATCTCGATTCATTGGTTAGCAGTAGATCTACCCACAGTAAAACTATTTTCATCTGACATGTTGCCGTGATGAAATGAACGCAAGGCGACTTGTATGTCACGAATTATAACATTTTCAGACCCTGCATCACTGCGCACCATTCTTGGGATATCATTCATCTCTTTTAAGCAAGCTATGCAATACCTGGCGATAACACGGGGATTGTTATTGGAGGGCCCGGCTTTTAACCAAAGTATTTTTCGAGAAAACCCATCAATCGCTCCATGTATAGCAATACCAAATGGCTTTAACTTGTCATATCCATCGACGTGAAAAATAAAACTAGGACATTGACTGATGTAGCGTCGTCTCCTCAACAGATTTCTACTGCGTAGTTCAACCCCTCTAGGATCTTTAGCTTCCAACGCTATTCGCACGGTTTCTTGCCTAACTATTATTCCACATTGTGAAATTAAGTGTTTCCACATTGATTTGTATCCTAGGTCAATGTGTCGTATGGCACGCTGTTCGATAATTTTCAGAACGATTTCCTCGAGTGGACTCTCTATTTCGTACCGCATTGCCTTCAATCGTCGCAAAATCCTTTAACCCGTAGTTCTGCTGACTACTATATGATGCACGAATAGTAGAAAACCACAAATATCATGGTAATTAAACGCCATGTTGAAATAATACCGCACCAACTCTTCAGTTGACGCCTCTGCTCCTGGAAATTGTTCCACTGCATGATTGCATGTCAGTAAAGCCATGGTCACATACACATGGATTTGAAATGAAAATGCTGCATAGTAAGACTAAATAGAGAATATGTTATGCCGGTTTGCCTACTATTACAGAAATGTGTTATATGAATATGAAATGTGAGTAATCATGTCTTTCACATAGAGTTTGCAAGTGGCAACAGTATTGTTCAATTTTGCCGCATGCAATTCACCTTTAAATATTCTGAAAATGTAATACCTCACGAGGTTGTATCATGTCATATATATACATGTATAATAAAAAACAGGTGGTCTCTCAGGTTTCTGTAGACAGTTTACCCTTGTACAAACGAATTTATTTATTTTATATAAAATTAATTAACGAGATTAATCAATTCTATATAACATGAACTCGAGTGTTAGATTCTATTTATTATATAATTTGAGAAAGACGCCTTCATAATCGTTATCGTCAGTCTTCTCTAGATAGCAACGAGTGATAAAAAGGGCGCATTGAATTTGTAGCTCGCTGCGTCCCCTTAAGAACCTTTTAATTGAACAAATAATCATTTAAATATAATTCTTTTCATCAATTAATTATCTATAATTATATAATTATAACAAGATTAATAAAGTTGTTTACACTAGAAAACAGTTCAAATAAGTTTGCAACAGACTATTTGTTCGATAAGAACTGGCGCCCAACTATTGGGACCTAAAAACCTTTAAAGATGCGCTGGGATGTGGATTCTATGTTATGGTTCAGGAAAATTTGATATGGGGTACATTGAGTAATTATATAACTAATAAAAGGTCACCACTCGTTCAATCATTAGTATTATGTGAGAGTACATGTTTTGTATTCGGACAAAGGGTCGCGAGTATCATCATTTAAGAAAACCCGTCTGCCCTCTAATTGGAAGAAAATAGCATTTGATATCTCTACTGTTTTCTCTCCGCACACAAATATATATGTGTATATTTAAATGTATTTGTAAACTTACCATATGCATATTTCCTTCTGCATGCATTTCAGCCCGACGTGCAGATACATGTACCTTGTTCCTTTGCCGTCGTTGTTAAAGGTTTATATTGTGACATACGACGTTGGCTGCTTTATTATAACGTTATGTCAACATAAATATCTTGCTATATATAACTGATCACAACATGCAAACATATTTATGTCGATTTACTTATAATTCGATATATTTTATCGGCATAAATAATTTAATTATTACGATAAATTATAATATAACACAATACATCGACTTTTAGTTATCGACATACAATTTAAGACGTGTTTCTACATTTCGACATTATTTTTCTACGTGTAAACTATTTTGACAAGTTATGATATAACACGAAATGTCGACATTTAAATGACGATATGTCTAGTAAAATGTCGTTAAGTCGACATACCTTATGTCGATAAAGTGATATTTATTACAATAAGTAGAGTTCCATTTACGTTTCTGTACAGTAAATTCTATAAATCGCGTTTGTGTTTGGATGTGACACCGATTTGTCAGATATTTATGTCGACATCATAACTAAAACATATCGACTTCTTGTCTGGATTCCTCAGTACGTGTAGTCTATGTGTGTTGTCACTAGTATATAACCATAGTGTCTATTTGTGCTGTCAGTTGTATATAACCATATTGTCTACGTGTGTTGTCACTAGTATATAACCATATTGTCTATGTGTGTTGTCACTAGTATATAACCATATTGTCTATGTGTGTTGTCACTAGTATATAACCATATTGTCTATGTGTGTTGTCACTAGTATATAACCATATTGTCTATGTGTGCTGTCACTAGTATATAACCATAGTGTCTATGTGTGCTGTCAGTTGTATATAACCATATTGTCTGTGTGCTGTCACTAGTATATAACCATGTTTTCTATGTGTGTTGTCACTAGTATATAACCATATTGTCTATGTGTACTGTCACTAGTATATAACCATAGTGTCTATGTGTGCTGTCAGTTGTATATAACCATATTGTCTATGTGTGCTGTCAGTTGTATATAACATATTGTCTATGTGTGCTGTCACTAGTATATAACCATATTGTCTATGTGTGCTGTCACTAGTATATAACCATATTGTCTACGTGTGTTGTCACAAGTATATAACCATATTGTCTATGTGTGTTGTCACTAGTATATAACCATATTGTCTACGTGTGTTGTCACTAGTATATAAACGTATTTTTCCTATGTGTTGACATTACTATATAAATGTATTGTACCTGTGTGTTGACATAACTATATAAACGTATTGTCTATGTGTGTTGACATTACTATATAAACTATTGTCTATGTGTGTTGACATAACTATATAAACGTATTGTCTTTGTGTGTTGACATAATTATAAAAACGTATTGTCTATGGTTGTTGAAATAACTATATAAGGGTATTGTCTATGTTTGTTGACATTACTATATAAACGTGTTGTCTACGTGTGTTGCCACTAGTATATAAACATCTTGTATATGAGTGTTGTCACTAGTATATACACATAATGTCCATGTGTGTTGGGTGACAGATAAATAGAATGTCGCCCGAACTATCGAACAGTTCAATGCTAATACTTACATTTATATGTATATAGTTTGTTTTGTATAGTAACTGAAGCAAAAATACGTTTGAATTTCCCGCTTATCATATCATTGACGTCAGTAAGTTCAAATCCGAGAACAGCCGACATTTCCAGAAGAAATAATATAGTCCCTCGTGTCATTGAAAACCACACGCACATAAAATGTTTTGAACACAAACCTAATTTTATTATTTATTTCATATGAGTTTGTATATATTGATTTTTTTTTAAATATTTGCATAACTTCTGCTTATTTAAAATTAAAGCTGTTTTTCGCGCATTGACAGATTATATGTATTTTGAAGTGATGTGGCGCGGAACGGACTTGATTGTTTCCTCGGAAACGCTTACGTTTCCTTCGACTGGAATATAACGTTATTTTCAGAAGCATATATACTCGGACATGTTTAAAGGGGCATCACGCTGAAGTAACTTTTTTTTGTGTCTTTTTTTCAAATACTACATAAACATATCAAGTGAAACTCCTTATGGAAAACAACGATCAGATTTGGCTGAAATAGATTCATAAAAATGATTAAATCTAAGATAAACATCGGTATTTCTACCTGTCTGACCAACGTTTTGTTCAGGGATTTCCCTCTACTAGCGCATGCGCATATCACACCCTTTCTTTGTAAACAAAATGACTGGCCGTATGAAGTAAGCAAAAGAAAAGAGTTGTACCGTGTCAGATACGAAGCGAAAAGTTGCCAAATGGTCTAAAGATAGCGCAAGGGGTACGTTACAGAATCATTATTGCCAGTGGGAAGTATTCAAAGCAGAAAATAACTGCCCTAGCAGTTAGTACGGTGCATGTATTTTTCCGGATAGCCGGTTAAGCTGAAATAAAATCGACAGAAATGTTAGCGATGTTTATGTTATGAATAAATATCTAAAACTAATAACCTCGCTAGTATCATTGTGTGAGTTTGAACACAGATGAACTTAGTTTAATATGTTAATGGGCATGTATCGGTGAGAGTTTACTTTGTGTTTTTATAATTATACAATGGTTTATGCGAAAGGAAGGGATAAGTGACTGGTTAGTTTGATTTTGACATGAGGCCCTCCAAGGGATAACTGTTGTGATGGCCACGGCGTATTCTGTTCTCTGATCCTCTGACGGTACTCGGGGTCAAATGAGATACGTGCGCTATTAGATTTACATAATTTATAATATTACCGGGATCAGTAAAATGGTATGATTTAATTATATTGCTGAATTAAACAAATTTTTTGTGTGTTTTGATATGCAAGATTTAAATTAGTACTAATATGAATACCCGGCCTCCTCTGGCGCGACGACGCAATATACAAATGTATAAAAAAAAATCGCTCTTCGTCAGAAAGCTACGTTATCGCAGCTAGATTAAAATTGTAAAAATGACGGACCAGGATGAATAACTGAAGAAGGAGAACCAACCTACTTCTAGTAAATAGGATTGCATAACATTTGTTTTTTAAATCGTAATTTTTCAACAGTTCATGTTTTCATATGATGTTGACTTAGAATGTATGATCATGAAACAACCTTTTCTCTATAAAGAATAAAATTTTGACTTCAGATAGAATCGGAATACGTATTGAAAAAAAGGGAAAATATTTGATTACGTTGTAAAAATGGCGCGTGCTGCCGATAACCTCGGCTTCTGTTTCGGACAAAAGGAACTGATTAAAGAAAAGTTGTCTCAACATAAAAAGGTCCATTTACAAGTATGCTATAATCTCTGTAAGGAATTAAAAAAATGTAATTATCAAGTATCTCAACACGTTCCTTATTGACACATATTCTACATGTACACGTAGTGGTTTTGCCATACAGTTTGTTGTGCGTGATGGCTAATATGACTTACTAAGTGTTAGTGTATGGAGACAGTGATGGTGGGAAAGAGAGTATGCATACATTTATATGCATGGTCTTAAAAACAAAATTGGCAAAAGACATTGAGTTGTATAATGTAATAAATACATTCACAAACGTTTCCTTTTTTATTCGCGTGTAGTTTGTCATTGCATATATGCACTTTATGTAAACATTGGAAAAGGGTATTCCTCTCGTGACTATTCCTTTTTACAGAAACGTTTGTCATATTGTTGAGGGAAGGTGTTTAGCCCCGTACCACCTGTACCGGTCACATTCCGGTACTAAATTCAATATATTTATATATATCTACTTTATGTTTATGCCTATTATCATTGTTGACATTTACTTGTGAATGTATGACGGGAGAAGGCTGTGATAAATTGTAAAAACTTGTGCCCCATCCCTTGTTTAATTTTATTGGCAACAAATTTATGTTTAGTTTCTGAATATTGGCAGGGGTGCAACTAACTTCTGATGATGAATAATTACTGTTCAATAAGTTTGAATACGGACTTAGAAATCATATTACTTGGTATCATAGTGCGGTAAGAAGTTGCAGTTGCCTAACGGCCCCTCTCTGGGGGCCCCTTTGGAAACCGTTTCATCTCGCTCACACCACTTGTGTTTACTGCCTAGTCAGGTGACGTTATCGGCGCTATTTTTAGCAGGGTTTTCCCGAACAATTTAAGTGGTCAAACTCGACATTTGGAACGGACTATGAATATGGGGATAGCGAGGTTACATAAGTGGAAGTGCATACAATACATACATTCATTAAAAAAAAATATGGCTCTTCACGTGATGTCCCTTTAATTAAAGTGGTCCTTTCAGTAGTTGATAACGATTCCATGGACATTTCGTTTGAAATAGATTCCATGTCTAATCGGTCAGATTAGCATCGCTAGCAGACGACATTCACAGGGGCTCGGTTTTGTTATTTTGTGTAATGGATGACATCACTGAATATACACATTCTAAAACCTTGTCGATACCATTGACTTTTATAAGGTTTTAGAAATGCTGAATTTTAGTGTTGTGGTTATTCACTGATGTTATGCATAACTCAAAATCTCGAAACCGATCCCCTGTGTGATGACGTTGACAAACTTGGTAATTTCGTATCTAGAATGTCACTTACAATAATTTTGTGGTACCTACACATCTTAAAATAAATTTATATTGTCATAATTTGTCAAGTTGCTTTATTTTTTTGCGATGACCTATAATGCTAAATGCTAACGAGCCCAGAATGTTTTCCGACTATAGCATATTGATACCGAAAGTATCGGGCGGCCATGTTTGTTTACCTTGTTCCAGCTGTATTCCTACACTGGCCGTATCACTGTAAATTGTAGTGTAGTATACAGTCTCATATACTGCAATTTGACTTACTAACGACATATACGCAAATGCAACACAGAATGTAAATATACAAATGTATACATTTTGTCTACGTGTGTTGTCACTAGTTTATACAAAAGTTAAAATATTGTCTACCAGCAAATCCTCAAGGACGCGTATAAGCTTCAGTGTGTGAAGAACTCGTACAGTACGGACGGTAAGCTTTTCGCTATACTGACTGATGGTAGTAAGAGAAGGCTCCAGTTTGGCACACCACTCACAGACAATTTTCTTAAGAAGATTCCAACTTTGTGTAAATGTATATTTATTGCATAGTGATCGGTAATGGACTAGGCACGATGGTGCCGCCAGGAATTACCCTGGTTTTACCTATATAACGACAGTGTTTGGATAGTGTGTGTAAATTTGTATATCTGTGATTGTGTCATTTCTTTTGGAAAATTTACAGTGAGTGTTTTGCTTAATCTTGTGTATGGGATCTATTATTCATATACGTCGGTAAGTCTATACAAGTTTCATTTATCTATCTTGTTGATTGACTACTAATTAAAATTATTTTTATATATATATATCGAAAAAAAACTGTATATGTGGATACATATGTATCTTGTTGATTGTGCTTCTATATCTTAAAAATTCTCTTATACAATATATACAGTACAATGTATTATGATACTGACGTTTCCGGATTTTTTGTCTGATAAGTTTAAAAGCTTCAGCTATACCGCTCCTTACAATCCAATCAGTTATTGGATATGTATACTCCTACTATTTCATTTGATATTTGATTTGTATACTCATATTTTTTTGCTGTAAAAAGGATTCCTATGTCTTTCCATTTTCCCCTCTTTTCCCCTCTCTTCCCTTATGTTTCCGGATTTTTAAAACAGTCTATCCCATCCGATAGTTACTACACTACTTCCAGGTGTTGTATTACTTCCTGTTTTCGGCGAACCCATCTGCAGGCATGGTTATCTATCTCAGGTATTCTTATTATCATAAACAATAAATAACTCAAGACTGTGTGCTGTCGGCAGTAGTCTCTATGAAATGACCACTTTATCATTGTCTTTTATGTTTCTTTTCTTCTTCTTTTAATTTCTTTATCTGTCTTTGCTTTTCCTCTATTTATCGCCGGGATGGATCAAATAAACTCGTTCTCAAGTCACAGCTATGGCTCAGATACAATTTTTATCGGCTAATAATCAGGGCCTGGGAGACAAAGTTAAGCGTAAAGATGTGTTTTCTTATCTTAGGTCGACAAGTGGTAATGTCTTCTGCTTGCAAGATACACATTTTACTACAGAACAGGAAAATATTATAAGAAATGAATGGGGTTTTCAGTGCTATTTTAATTCTTTTAAATCAAATGCTAGAGGGGTAGCTATTCTTTTTAAAAATAACTTCGAATTTAAAGTGCATAAAGAAAAAATAAGAAAACACGGGCAATTTTTTAACCTTAGATATTGAAATTGAGACTTTTAGAATTACACTTATTAATTTGTATGGCCCAAATAAGGAGGAACCTGATTTTTAGGATATTCTATTTGAAACTATTGAAGAATTTGCAAATAGATATATTATCATTTGTGGTGATTTCAACCTGGTTTTAAATACTAAATTAGACTATGATAAAAATTATAAAAATATAAACAATCCTAAAGCTAGAGAAAAACATTTGGAAATCATAGATAATTTTTCACTAGTAGTAGTAAAATGAAGACTTAAGAAGATACACATGGAGGAAAAGGCGCCCACTTAAACAAGCTCGCTTAGACTTTTTTTTAATATCTGAAAACTTTATTTCTAGTACAGAAAAATCCAAAATAGAATTTGGTTATAGATCTGACCATTTTTTCCCTGCAATATCTTTGAAACTTAATGAATTTATACCTGGTAAAGGAGTATGGAAATTCAATAATAGTCTATTACAGGAACTAGAGTACTTAAATATGGTTAAAACTTGTATCAGTGAGACGAAAGCGCAATACTGTCCTCCAGTTTATAATTTAAATAATTTAAATAACATTTCAGATGCTGTGATTGAGTTTATGATAGACGATCAATTATTTCTGGAAACATTACTTTTGCAAATTAGAGGTAAAAGTATATCTTATTCATCCTTTAGGAAAAAACAACAAAATGTTAGGGAAGACAATCTTAAGAAGACAATTCAGGCAATTGAAGAACAAGATGAAATAGATATTGTTGATTTAGAAGTAAAAAAAAAA
>NW_018408829.1:321090-430522 GCF_002113885.1 Mizuhopecten yessoensis
TCATTTGATTAGATTTTCATTAATATTTTACATAACATGCACATTTTATCAACACTTAGACAGCTTCTGAAAGGTACAACTTTGAGGAGCCATGAAAAACAAACCAAGTGACTTTAATCTTTATACTTTATAGATTTGTGACAACAACGGCATGGGCAATGCACCACCAACAGGAAATTTGAATCAGAGAAGGGGCCGTTTTGGAAACCGGCCCTTTAATAATAGTCTATTACAGAAACTAGAGTACTTAAATATGGTTAAAACTTGTATCAGTGAGACGAAAGCGCAATACTGTCCTCCAGTTTATAATTTAAATAATTTAAATAACATTTCAGATGCTGTGATTGAGTTTATGATAGACGATCAATTATTTCTTGAAACATTACTTTTGCTAATTAGAGGTAAAAGTATTTCTTATTCATCCTTTAGGAAAAAGCAACAAAATGTTAGGGAAGACAATCTTAAGAAGACAATTCAGGCAATTGAAGAACAAGATGAAATATATATTGTTGATTTAGAAGTAAAAAAAAAAGAAATACAGGAAATTAGGGAACATAAAATTAAAGGTAGTATAGTGAGATCTCGTGCTAAATGGATAGAAGAGGGGGAGAAGCCTACAAGATATTTTTTTCAGTCTGGAAAGTAGAAATTTTACCTCTTAAGTTATTCAAATGTACCTAAATTACAATCAGATAATGGAAAAACAATTACAAGTCAGGCAGACATCTTGAAAGAAGTTCAGAAATTTTATGAAAAGCTGTATGGTTCTGATGATAACATAGCAGATGTAAATTTAAATGAATCTTTGGAACCTTATAATGTAATTAAAATTAGAAAACATGATTCTGAAAAGTTGGATGGCCTAATCTCATTAGAAGAAGCTGGCAAAACGTTAAGACGTATGAAATATAATAAAAGTCCAGGCATAGATGGCTTGACGGTTGAATTTTATAAGTGTTTTTGGAAATATTTAGGTAACTTTGTTGTTCGATCTATAAATTTAGGCTATAAAAAAGGTAATCTATCAATCTCACAACGTCAACGCATTATTTTATGCATTCCAAAGGGGGATAAACCTCGACATTTTATATAAAAAAAAAGGCCTATCACACTACTAAATGTTGTTTATAAAATAGCTTCTAGTACAATAGCATACAGAATTAAAACAGTTTTGGATAAAATAATTGATAAAAATCGGACAGGGTTTTTAGAGGGTCGTGATATAGGGGAAAACACTAGACTGATATATGATGTAATGCAATATGCAGAGGAAAATGATATTCCAGGTATGTTTTTAATGATTGATTTCGAAAAGGCATTTGATTCGGTGTCCTGGGCATTTATTGAGAAAGTATTATGTTTTTTTGGTTTTGGAAATAGTATAATAAACTGGGTTAAAACATTACATAATAATGCTAGTGCTGTAATTAATCAGGGAGGGAATCTGTCTTCATTTTTTCAAGTTAAAAGGGGCTGTCGTCAAGGGGACCCGATTGCTCCTTATATATTTATTCTGTGTGCTGAAATTTTAGCTATAAAACTAAGAAACAATAATAAAATTAAGGGTATTAATGTTGATAACTGTCCTATACTTCTATCACAATATGCGGATGACACTGCACTTGCACTTGATGGTACAGAAAGATCACTGCAGGAAGCTATTACTGAACTTAATTTCTATGCANAAAAAACTAACAAAACTTAAATCACTTATCAGATCATGGAAAAGGAGAATATTAACACCAATTGGTAAAATAAACATAATAAAATCAATTTTGGTTTCACAATTTAATCATTTATTTATCTCGCTGCCAAATCCAGAGGAAAAGTTTCTTTGTAAACTGAATTCTATAATTTATGAGTTCTTGTGGAACAGTAAAGTGGATAAAGTAAAGAGAGAAGTTGTTATTCAAGACTTCATTAATGGTGGGTTAAACATGATCAACATCAAAACTTTTATAGACTCACTCAAATTAGGTTGGATTAGAAGAATATTTCAATGTACATCTAAATGGCAAGCAATTTTAAAAACATATGTTAATATAGACATGTTGGCAAATTGTGGTTCAGATTATATAAAGCTATGTGAAAAAAAATGTAAAAACAAGTTCTGGACTGATGTTTTGAAAGCTTGTAAAAACTTGTATCATGCAAATGAAATTAATATTAACAAAAATGAGGTATACTTGAAGACCCCCTTATGGTTTAATGACAAAATTATTATTGATAGAAGGTCAATTTTATTTAAGGATTGGTATAAAAAAAGGAGTTATTAATACAAATGACCTGATTAAAGACTATAATTCTGGTTCCTTTTATACAGTCCCAGAATTCACTCAAACTTATTAAATACAGACTAATTTTCTCCAATACCACAGTGTTCTTTCTGCAGGAAAACATTTCAACTCTAATCCAGATTTTCCTAAATTAAGATTGTTATGTCCTTTTATTCCTGTACACTTATAACCATTCTTTAAAAAGTCTAAAGGTTCCAAACATTTTCATAGTATCCTGGTAAAAAATAACATCGTTCCATCAGGACAGAAGAAATGGAATAGTCTTTGATTTTAGTAACTTTTCTTGGCATCAGATTTTTAAGCTTCCCTTTGCTATAACTACTAATACAAAATTTGAGTGGTTTCAGTATAGGATAAATCACCATATTCTGACAACAGATTCTTTTCTTTTTAAAACTCGAATAGTTATATCTCCTATGTGTATACTTTGCAATTCTGAGATTGAAACTATTACCCATATTTTATGGGAATGTCAAGAGACTCAGAATCTTCTTATTAGTTTTGAAACTCTTTTGGATGCACTCATTATTCCTTTTAATTTCAATAAAGAATCTTATTTGTTTGGATTTCTTACACAAAATGTGAATGGTAGAATTGAAAATGAGATACTCATTATAATTAAACAATATGTATATAAAATGCGTTGTCTTCATAGCTCCTTAAATATAAATGCATTGGTTAACACAATAAAAGACTACCATAATATGCAAAGATTTATAGCAAATAGCAAAGGAGAAACTTATAGAGAGAAGTTTGAAAAGGAATGGAAAAAATGGGAAAAACTTCTTGTTGTGTAAAAATAATATTCTGATAGCTGTCTCCTTGGCTTTGAAATGAATAACAAAATCAGTAATTTTCTTCTATTTCATTTATTCATATATTCATAAGCTTGAGCTCAAAAATATAATAGTCCATCCCCACCCCCTCTCTCTCTCTCGTTCTCTCTCTCTCTCTCTCCCTCTCTCTCTCTCTCTCGCTCTCTCTCTCTCATTCATGATATTCATTCATTCATGTATTTTTAGTCTACAGTTTTTAGTAGCTTTTCAATATTTTTTGCATTTCTATAAATCCTTACTTGTTTGTGTTTGTATGTAAGAGTGTGTGTATGGGTGGGTGTGAGTAAGGGCGATTGTGTATGGATGGCGGATGTAGAGTAGAAAGATGATGTGTTTATGTAAAAATCGCAAGTGTTAATGTTGTGATGCAACTGAAAAGATGCATGTACTTATAATATATGAAATCATTTCATCATAAATGAATGAATGGAGGATGATGATGTTGATGATGTTGATGATGAATGATGATGATAATGATGATGAGGATGAGGATGAGGATGATGAGGATGATGGAGGTAATAACATTACAATGTATATGAGATGATGATGATGAGGATGATGGAGGTAATGGCATCACAATGTATGTGAGATGATGCATTGATGATGATGATGATGTGAAAAATAAAACATAAAATATAAAAAAAAATATAAAAAAAATTGTCTACGTGTGTTGTCACTAGTATATTACCATATTGTCGATGTGTGTTGTCACTCGTGTGTTGTCACTTATAAATAAACATGGTGTCTATGTAATCAAAAGGAAAAGATGACCATGGCAACGTCGTACTGGGTATAATGACTTTAATCCAAGTTTACTTTGACTAGTTTCGACACATGAGGCGTGTTGTCATCAGAACAAATCTTAAAACAAAAAGGCAGGTATAAGGTTAAAAATGCGGTGCCTAACATGGTTACAGCAACAACAAGGTTTGCTTAAATGACATTATACTTAATGCATAATCAAATGACTTCATCAATAACAGCGAGGGGTGGCTTCAAATGTGAAAATTAATATTCCGTGTGCATTGCACAAGCGACGATAGCAGTGCAGTCTACACATACAATATTCATATACATTAGAATAAATTAAATAGTTACTAATTGGATGCAAAACATGTAGACAGAAACAATGTAAATCATCTATAGAATAAAGAATAGTTTCAGTATTAGCTAGATAAAATAATAAAACTTCAAATCAGTTCTGTTATTTATGAATAATGCAACCATGTGATGACACTTTAGGAATCATCCTAGTACAAGGTAAGTCTCATCAGCACTATCACTATCCAGGTCTGAATGAAAGATGCAAGTTGTGACGTTCCGTAACAATAGTTATGATGAACGACGAAGGATCTGTCCATTGCGGGACAAAATTAAAATAACATGCACTTCCCGATAGTATTCTAAATTTTAGTAGTAAATTAGAGACTTCAGATTGTCCTGGCATGGCCGTTGATATTATGTTAATTAGAATTACTACGAATGCAATTGAAATGAAAGTGGTTTTGACAGCAGGAAGTGTTCCTCCGTGTGTGAAATGTTAAATGTTCTGCCGTGTGTACATTATTCATGTTGGTGATGGTATTCCATTTTCTCCGAAGTTCCAGTGGTCTGTCAAGATGGGATTTTGTCCTTTTGGATAAACGCGTGGCGCTAGTATCCGGGATCCGTGAGCGTATCTTTGTCCTAAAAGTTTTAGGAACCTGACGTTCTGACACCATGATCAAGATACTCACGCATACGTTGACGCTCTGTTCTTTCGAGTTTAGCATGTCGTTTCATCAGTATTATAAATCGAACCACATTCCCTTCGGACTCTCAATGTGGTGGAAGGTTCCTAGTCCTCCCGATCGGTTCTCGGTCTTTGGTGTGGTTTAGAGTTCGGTTTAATTTTGGGTAAATCAAAGTTTAGTTTCGACACATGATGCGTGTCGTTATCAAAACAGATTTAAGTACAAAAAAAAATGCGGTGCCTTATCTGGGCCCGTATTCATTAAACTGTCCCCATGCTCAAGCACGGATTTTGTGCTTAAACCAACTTTCTTGTAACTCGCTTTAATCATGTTAAATGATCCAAAAGTCAAATGAAAACATTGAAAACAGTATTTGGCTTTAAGCCTCTTCAAAGTTTTTCCTAATAATTGACAAAATAAGATTGAAGTTTGAACGGAACAAGATATCAGGCTTCAGCACAACATCCATGCTTCAGCATGAGAATGGTTTCATGAATACGAATGCTAATTAGATTTACTACGAATGCAATTGAAATGAATTCCGTGGTTTAAAAAAAAAAAAAACGGGAAATGTTCCTGCGTGTGTGAAATTGTCTATGTTAAATGTCCCGGCGTGAATAGGGACCGCAGAACCAAATGATTTTCCATAGACGATAGTGTTAACGTTTACCACTGTCCTGGTTAAATGGGGTTATCCACACTGGTTTACCTGCCCTCATTTTGAAGAATATCATCCCACACAACTGTAAATAAAATATTTAAAAATTCTGCCAATTTGAACCTTTTTTATAGTGGGGCCGCCATCTTGTATTGAATTCGGCAACAAAAATCGACCAAAATTTACAACAAATTACACACTTAATAATCTCACCCAGACAAAAGCAGACTTGAATTTATTTTTTATGCATATTACATCTATATATATTGCTCAACCCACACATAAAACTTTTGAAACTTCTGCCACCTAAATATCCAACCAGCAGGCCCCGAGGCATTCACCTTCCTATTAAATCTTCTGCCCAAAAGGGAAAAACCCACAATCTGTTTTTGATTTGGTTCCGTGGTCCCTATACACTCTTCATGCTGGTGATGGTATTCCATTTTCTCCGGTGGTCCGCCAAGATGTGCCTTTGTCTATTTATATAAACATGTGGCGCTAGTATCCGGGATCCGTGAGCTTATCTTTGTCCTAAAGAAATTAGGAACCTTGTCAGTTCTTACACCATGACCAAGATACACACGCCTCATGTGTCGAAACTAGTCAACGTAAACTTTGATTAAAGTAATTATACCCAGCACGACGTTGTCATGGTATCTTTTCCTTTTGATTACTCATCTATTTATAGCAGGACTCGTGCATTCTTTGTGGAATCCGTCTGCTGGGTAACACAGCACTTCGCTGATCTCTTTGCACGGACTTTGGATCTCCCATTCCCCGTATTTCATATTGTCTATATGTGTTTTATCTATATTGCCATTGGTAGGCATTGGTATATAAACATATTGGCTATTTGTTCGAAGCTTTGTTAAGCTTTATTCTTGTGTGCTGACACTTTTGAATAATAAAGCTTCCTCATTTTTTAAGTAAAACATGTTGTTCTCGTTTTTATTATTGATTAAGAGAAAAACAATTGCAAGCTTAGCTTGAACAAGCAATTGTGTTATCGCCATCGTAGCTTTAACTAAAATTCATATTTGTTTTATAAATATGGGACACGAACATCAAACAGTTTCTGTACGACTATTCAAATAACATGGCAATACAAATGATAGATTAAGGCTCTTAGAATAAAAAAAGAGCTTTTCATACAAATTGAACACTATCTTATGAGTTGTTATCAATAAGATTTCAGCCTGTCTAATTTATATCTATAAAATGTATAAGGTAGTGCATGTACATAGATTTAATCTAAAGATTAACCGTGTTTCGTGATGGCTGGCTCACGGATGGAATTATTACATTGGGTCACGTGTTCGACCTGGCGACAGACCTCTGCATCTTAAACTGTTAAGCATACATGCTCACTAAATGTGTTTCCATTTGGATGCTACTCTTTACATTATCTGTTAAAGTGTTGACAAGATGAAACGAGATGTATAATTGGCTGTAATACTGTCAGGAATAATTCGATTGTACTGTGTCGACAGACGGCTAACCGGAACGCAACCATATCAATGACCATAACTGTGGGACATACACTTAGATTCGCGATGCTGCTACAATGTTTAGGACGATGTCCACTGTTTTAATGATGTTGCCCATGAGGAATTCGCCGTTTCTGTTTATATATGACTACACTAAAAGGCCATGATGACATGTACACAGTTTAAAATCATTTTAATACACTATTGCTAAATCATTGTCCCCAAAGATAAAGCAGATGGCATTTTTTTCCGATTTTAAAATCACTATGATAAACAGGTGCTACAGCATCAACATACAAAGACGATAATCAATATTGACGTCATATCTAATTATGCCTTGACAACCTTCATGCAGTACTCTCGTATTACCAGTCCTGTTTAACAGCACTGTCTTGGTGAGTTAATCTTTATATATATAATTATGTCTTGAAGTCCTTTATACTATAGCACTGTCCCGGTGAGTGCTATAGTCTTGTCGTCTTGTCGTCCTTTTTACTGTATCCGAGTTTAAAAGTACTGTCTTGGTGAGTACACCTCTTTATATATGGTTATGTCTGGTTGTCCTTTATACTATAGCACTGTCCTGGTAAGTTGACCTCTATTTATGGTTATGTCTTGTCGTTTGTTATACTATAACATTGTTCCGGTGAGTTAATCTCTATATATGGTTATGTCTGGTCGTCCTTTATACTATAGCACTGTCCTGGTGAGTTTACCTCTATATATTATTATGTCTTGTCGTCTGTTATACTATAACACTGTCCTGGTGAGTTTACCTCTATATATGGTTATGTCTTGCCGTCCATTGTAAAATAGCACTGTCCTGATGCGTTAGCCACTATATATATATGATTATGTCATGTCGTCTTTTATACTATAGCACTGTCCTGGTAAGTAAACCTTTATATGTATGATTATGTCTTGTCGTCCGTTGTACCATAGCATTGTCCTTGTCAGTTAACCTCTATAACATCCTTTGTACTATAGCAGATCTTGTCGTCCTTGATTCTATAGCACTGTCCAGGTGAGTAAACCTCTATATATGGTTTTATCTTGTCGTCTTTAATACTATAGTACACTCTTGGTGAGTAAACTTCTATATATGATTTCATTTCAACAACTTTTATTGTAAAAAATATGCAAAGGGATAGGGCATCAGGCAAAGCCTAAATAAACCTTCTCCTTACAACTTCGGTATGGTATATGTACAGTCATTGAAATAATCAAACAAACATATAAACAATTCATATAGTGTGTCTCCATGTCCCCACCGTACAAGGTATAGTTATGATTAAACAAATCTTTTAGTGTTGGTAATGTACTCTGATATACACTGTAGTACAAATGCATTGGTTTCTTCATCACATTCATGACATCCATGAAGTAAAGTGCTTATATTAAAATGGTCATGGGTTATATTTTGGTTAATCAGCTGATTTCTAAGTGTCAATCGAGAATGATTGAATAGAGGACAGATAAAAGATATTGATCCGTAGTTTCCTCACAAAGGTTGCATGTGCATATTGGAGAATCTTTTAAATGGTCAAGAAAAAGGTCAGAGTTCAAATTGCTGGCTTCATTTCTAAGTTGACACATAATTATATATATATTTCGACTGCCATCATTTGCAAACGTTTTTGTTGTAGCCGAGACAGTTTCATTATTTTTGAAGAGTAGAGCTTTAAATTGTGATAGAGAGTTTACATTGGATAAATCAAAATTAAGAGCGAATGAGTTGAATTCCCTAAAAGTACTTTGAAAATAGCTACTATAATAGCTTACTGTTCTACATATTGGAGTGTTGAAATATCTAGTAGTCTTAATGGATATCTTTCATTTTCATTGTGATAATATAAATGGTTGCCCTATATCTTTCAGATGTTGCGGGGGCATGCCATAAAGTATCTTAAACATTAATATTAATTTATGTTTTTGTCGTCTATCTCTATATATGGTTAAGTCTTGTCGTCCTTTGTACTATAGCATTGTCATGTTGATTAAAACATTATATACAGTTGTGGGATCGCACAACGTTACACGATGTGCGGTGTGTGCACGGTGTGTGAACGATGTGTGCACGATGTGCGAACGATAAAAAGTTGGACGATCATTGCTTGCTCACATTTGTGTGCACGATGGACGAACGATGTGCGATAAAAATCGTGGTTGGTGTAAATTGAGGAATGCCTTAAAAATATATACGGTTTCGTGTGTAAACAATAAAATTGATTTTTATATAAGTTTCTATATTCTACCTACATCTATAAGCTTATCTTAATGTCTATATTTTCTTAAAATTAGAAATTGTATTTTCGGTATTTTTTAAACGACCTTAATCGACATATATGAAATTACAACACAGTCCCGTATACAGGTAAACATAGCCACTTTGTACATGTACCTGGACCGTAGTTTTTCCCCGCCCGGGGCACTTACGTTTTTTGTCGGGTAGGTCCAAAGGTGTGAAAACCTAGGTGAAGGGGAGCTATAGGCAAACCGAATGCAAATAACAAATACTAAACGTACGATATCGCATACCAGCTCTATGTGTCGGGTACAGGCCAGATAAAACTCCGGTCACTCATCAAATTGTTATTTACCTGTTCTGTAACCTTTGAGCCAAACCCATTTAATGGTCACTCTGATGCTGTGTTACACGCATTGTAAAACTGTGCATAATCTTCATGACTGTGATGAGAAATTACAGTAATATATACAGTTTTCATTATTGCATACGAGCTTTCTGTATTTTTTTCATTCCAGTTCTTCTGTCACGTCATCGTGTAGCACGTCTGGACTGGTGCAGAAGGCATCTGCGATTTACTGGACGATTTGGGCAGGCATTTTGTTTACAGACGAGTCACGAGTCCACCTTGATAGTAGTGACGGCCGTTCCAGATTGTATCGTCGCGTTGGAGAACGTTTCCGTGAAGCGTGTGTACAACGACGTTCTTTCGGCGGAGGCAGCGTTATGATTTGGGGCGGCATCACAGCCAACGGGAGAATGCCTCTGGTGGTTGTTAACGGGAATTTGAACGCGCTACGTTACCGTGACAAGATCATCCGGACCCAGGTCGTTCCATTCGTGCAAGGGCAGCAACGTCACATTACGCTACAGCAGGACAACGCCAGGCCACACACAGTTCGTGTCGCTATGGACTTTCTGGCCCAGCAGAACGTTGACGTGTTGTCCTGGCCTGCTGTATCCCCCGATCTGTCCCCATTGAACACGTCTGGGAGGAAATGAAGCGCAGATCACGGGCATTTCCTAATCAACCGGTGACGTTGGCTGATTTGCCTGCAGCTAGAGTACAGATCTGGAATGCCATCCCACAATCATTCTTTAATCGTCTGATAGGCTCCATGCGTCGACGTTACCAGGCATGCATTCAGGCAAACGGCGGACATACGAGGTATTAACTTTGTGAACTCAGTATTGACCTCTGCTGTGTTTACGTCACTCCTGAGCGGAACTCATTGATTCCATAATGTGGAAAATGGAATTCAACTGTTAATAAATAACAAATAAATTGTCCCTTTAACCTTGTTGTTCTACGTCATACACATTTATTTTTATAACACATTTTAGGCATGCACAGTTTCTTTTTTCCGCTAGTATACTATAGTACTGTCTGAGTAAATCACTATAAATATGGTTATGTCTTGTCGTCTTTTATACTGTATCCCAGTTTAATGGTACTGTCTTGGTGAGTTGACCTCTAAATAAATTCCTATGTCTTTGCATCCTTTTTTCTGTATCCCAGTACTACAGTCATATCATGCCGAGTTAACCGCTATATATACATGGTTATGTCTTAATGTCCATATTGCTATATCCCAGTTTTTCAGTACTGTCCTGGCGAGTTGTTAACCTCTATGTATATTTGGTAATGTCTTAATGTCCATATTACTATATCCGATTATTAGTATAATCGGAGGCATTGGTAATACGATGTTATTATATTATACCTCCAGGTAGTTGGCGTGCTTTTTTGTTAAAGGAATGGGTCATTTAAGCACTTGATAGTATGTACAAGTGTTGTTATGGTTTGAAGACATTCTCCTTATTGCGCAGCTACTTTAGATATCAGACAGATGGCTCACTTTGTGTTAGCCAGTTGAGAAGGAAATACCAAAAATAAGAGGATGTAAGTCGAAACTGTACATGTTAAGTTACAAAAATGAATAGTTGTGTAGAGATAGCGTGACCCCTCTATACTACTGTTAGTTGCTTTGTAATTCACTTCAATTTTTATCACGGTAAATATAGACGTGATCTGCATAAGTCTGTGTTTAGCTGTAGTGTCTCGCTGATCTAGTATTGCTAGCTAGGCGCGAAGGCAGAGGCATTCGTGTGGTATTGCGCTTATCGTTCCATTGTGTAGTGGTGCCCGTCTACAGTTAGTTGGCATGGGCTTTGTTTTAGGGAAAGTGTCAGTGAGAAAAAGAAAGAAGCTTTATCACACTTCAAAGTAGTGGTATATATATTTGCTTACCATATTGTTATATTGTAACAGTCTCATAAATTTCGAGAAGATGTTGTGGAAGTTTATTATATAAAAAACCTATAAAATATGAAATATTGTACTCACGACCCCATACCTTCACATATAGCATAAACAGCAAGAACGATAACTTTTTACTTACAGTCATATTGCGATTCAATCAATTATACTCATGATTGAAAGATGTAAATTGTATTTTACAATACACATTTTTTTACTGGAAATATAACATTACAACTATTTTCCCTTTAAAAATGAAAAGATAGCTACGGTAAAATGTATTAAATTAACACACCCCAAGAACAAATCATTTAACATGTATATAACAAATGGGTATTCCAATGCATTTCACAATTACGGATCACTTGATGAAAGTGTCTTTAACCAAATTAAACATATACATATATACACTCACCCTACGAGATATTGCAGGGGTTTACACACGGCTTGATAGCTATACAGGTCATTGCCAGGGACAAAGGGTTCACCTCTATAAAACATATTGACATGAAATTTTAAACCAAAATATTCACCTTTATGAAGTTGTTAATTATTCACTAGAAACTTATGCATACACTATTTTTTTATTTTTTATTTTTTTTTATTCTAGACAAAGCACAAATAAAATGGCGGTAACTGCCTATTACAAAAGTTGGTTATTAGAGACAAATATAATTGTAATTTTTATAATTAGTGAGCCTACACTTAATGTTATGAACTTGGAGTACAACATTTTACCAAAACAAGTATTAAATAATATAACACCAAATGCAGCCATGGCACAGCCAAACAAAGCTCCTTTGAAATAAAGGACTCGCACCTCAGAGGGCCAGGTGTGAAATTGGATAGAAGTCAGAGTGAGGTAGAAAGTAAGAACTTCATGCTAGTCTTGTCCAATCAAAATCCCTATAATCTGTCACATGTCAATACATGGTTATAATTAAAGACAAGCCACATGTTCACAACAATTAAGGCAACACACCATCACAGGAATGACCTTGAAGGTTTCACATGCCAGTCTTTATTTAAAATTTAAACAACACATTAATTATATACCATTATCATATATTATAATGACAGAATAATTCAACCTGCTACATACAATAATAGGTAAATGTGTACATACCGAGACTTAATGACTGCTACTAACCACGGCCAATAATGATGATACAATTCGTTCAGGCATCCTGTCCACAAATCCTGACTCCACCAAATGTTGGATGCATTCCGTTCGCCCTCCCCAATCAGGAGTAGGGACTGGAGACTGACGTAACACAAAGTCTTTGTGCCACTTAGGGGGCATTCGATTCCTGGTTGATCTACCTAGAAAGAGGAATAGGGGCCCGGACAATTGGGAACAAATGCTGTTCCTCCATCCTCTTCAATATCCGATGATGGCTTAAGGTCAGCTTGAGGTTGGGAAATGTCTTCCTCCAAAGACAAAGTATGATAGTCATCATTAACCCCATGACCACCGACTTCACCAATATCCAAGCCTTCGCTTTTTAATTGGGAAGCTTCCGTATCATCAATGGAATTGGCAGGGATGCCTGACACGTCCGGGACCATTGACCACGATAATGTGGTCATCATCACATTATCGTGGTCAATGGTCCCGGACGTGTCAGGCATCCCTGCCAATTCTGGTGTTTCTGTTGTGGGTTTTGTGAAACTTCTTTGTCGATAACATCCCTCAGAAGTCCACCAATAGGTAACAATATATTCCTATGGAGTCGTCGGGTACGTCCATTCATCGATATAGGTTTGACATCAAACACTGGTATATCCGGATTGGGCTGGCTGATAACAACAAATATGTTATCGTCCCATATATCCTCTTACTTGTGTTTTCCGTCATGGACAAGTTTCAGAACTAAAAAAGATCTCCTTCCTGAATACTAGACCCTCTCATCCTTTTGTCATTCACATCTTTTTGTCTTTCCCCTGCCAGTTTGGACTCCTTGGCAGCATTCTCAAAAGAAGAGTTTAGCTTATTCCTAAGGTCCGAGACGTACGTGGAATAATTTTGTTTCTCCTGATCCCTTCTGATACCAAACGTCAATTTCACTTGTGGACGAAGGTGACTCCCAAACATCAAAATAAAAGGTGTATGACCAGTACTGTCATGTCTAGTATAGTTTTACGCTTGGACAAGTGGAGCAATATGGCTCTTCCAGATGGTCTTATCTGGTTCAAGAGTGCCGAGCATACTAAGTAGTGTCCGATTAAACCTTTCACACATCCCATTACCCACCGGGTGGTATGGCATGGTCCTGGATTTACTTATCCCTGAAACCTGACACACGTCGTGTATAAGCTTTCCATCAAAGTTGGCTCCTTGATCCGAATAAATACGAACAGGAAAACCATACCGGACAAAGAAGTTCTGAAAAAATACTTCAGCTGTAGTACGAGCTGTCATGTTCTTTGCAAGGACAAATACATGTTGAAAACCTCCTTTTGGTGATTCTAAAGTTAAAAAATATACACAGACAAGCTCTAGTGGTTGTGATGTAGTGATGTTTACAAGTGGGGCTTTCTGGTTTGTAGGAGTCTTACGTTTGATGCATCTGAAACAACATCGGATCCACTTTTCCACATCTTTATTTATTCCGGGCTAGATCTTGAATCAGAAACAGGGTACGATCTCGTCCAGGGTAGCCTACATCTGTATGAAGCAACTTCAGAGCTCGACGAGCAAATGAAGACGGGAGTTCAAGCTGATGTATATCTTGATCATCTCTGGTAGCACATTTATAGAGAACAACTTCCTCCATCTTAAGATGGTTAAAGGTTTTCATAAAGGTAGCTTGTTCTGGTGTCAAACTCTGATGTGCTGCTCTCCTACCTTCCTAGACCGCTTTGATGATGGGTCGTAGTACGCCGTCTTGCCCTTGAACTTGCCTGCAGTCACGTTTTGACATCTGTTCCATGGTATCTAAGTTCTCGAAATCATCAATAGGATATGTTGGCATTATTTCGGTTAGACTGTTGGACTGGAGGATGGCACATACTAACTTGATGGAATCAGATGACACCTCTATTTTCTGTCTTCTGGAAAAGCTAAAATAGGCGGGGATGTCAGAATCTCTTTCAAAGTCTCAAATGCGTTCTGCTTCGCTGTGGCCAAGGTCCAGATACTAGGGATAGTTTTCTTCCTAGCCTTTTCATTGGTAGGATGCAGTAACTCATTCAAAGGCTTAGCAATATAGCATCTAAATATTATCAACCCTCTCTGGATAAGCCTCCGCGCCTGTCTCTGACATAATAACACCCAAGTACTCGGGCCTGGGACAGGAAACATTTCTTGGGCGACAAATTTAAACCATGCTCCCGTAGTCTCTGCATGACCTTCCCTAAGCGTTCCAGGTGTGCTTCGAAGGTACTAGAGAATATAATAAAATCATCCAGATAAATAATGCACAACTTCCCTATGTAATCGCCAAGGCAGTCCTCCATAAGGCACTGATGGGTTGCGGATGCATTTACTAGTCCGAATGGCATCCTATTATATTCCGAGAGTCCCAGGGGACCTACCGTAAATGCTGTACGTTGCTTCATAATTAATTGGATCGATGGAGAGCATTTAAGATTTCGTCAATTCTAGGCATTGCAGATGAATCCTTGGTAGTCCTACTGTTCAACTGTCGATATCGATTCACATCTGCAGGCTACCATCTCTTTTCCTGGCTAATACAACACATGATGACCATGAAGAATGCGAACGTCAAATAACATCGCAAACAGCCAACTGTCTAAGGTGATCTCTACCTCATCCAGCATTGCAGAGGGAATACGGCGGTACCTCTGTGCAAAATGTGTTGTATCATTCAACACTATTCGGTGTTTGACATCTGTGCAGTGTCTAAGATCTAGGTCTCCAGAAGAGAATATCCTCGAATTCACGGAGTAAATCCTGTCTTATTCAACTGGTGCTCTGTTAAGTTTGCAGTATCCAGGTTAAGCATCTCCCTGAAGTTGTTCTCAGCTGGCACTTCCTGGTCCTCAACAGAACCTTCCACAGAAACAAGGTGGAGCTCTGCTAAAATTTCCCGCGAGGGGAAGTCACATTCCTCATAGTAAAATTTGAAATAGTTATTGGCAATTATTTGGTACTTGTGTGATCATAGTGGACTAATCCTGGTGTGATATCCAAATCTTTATGAAGGGATAACTTCCTGGATGGCTGTATTTGCACATGTAGGAATATAGTCTAAAGCATTACATATAATCCCCTTAATATTCACCTTTGAATTAGAAGAGACAGTGATCGTTTCCTTTTCCATACTATCCTGCTTAGGGCTCGATCACACAATGATAAACATCGATAAAACACCAAGGTACAGACAAAGATTGGCTCTGAAGATATCGTTCACCATATCTATTATTGCAGCAGCCATAGTCAGCAGAAGGACATCAGTTCCAAGCAGAACTGGTACACAACGAGTATACATACAGAATATCAACGAAATAACTAACATTTTTGAAAGTCTGGTTATAGTCTTTACATTATTTATTTATGCATCACCACTCATAAAAGAAAAATGCATTTATGTCGAAATCAACAATAATTTTCCAGACAACCAACCCAAGTGCAACGCCCTTTTTTCAGCAACGTATTACTTTTTCACAACGCGTGCCGATTTCCATCTAGTTACAGACAGAAACTGTTTAATTGTATTTGGCATCATTACCTGTCAAACCTTGGTGACAGTTACAAAATTTGAAATTCAAACCGGTGTTTTAGGATGGAACAGTAATTGAGACTACCTATCGATATAACGACAATCTCAGTTACATCAAAGTATTACAATGTTTTCTTTTTTTCAATTTTATTTTTGCAACTTACATCTCTTTACATTTTCTTAGACTAATCGTCAAATATGTAGTTGGCACTTTTTCTATAGCAATTACCAACCATTTTTTTCCCAGTTTATCGCAATCATTCTTTTTGTGCGCTGACGGATAACACGCAGATGCTTTAATTCTTATCTTGGGCAGGTGACCGGAATTGAATCTGGCCATCTTGGTGAAGACGAGCGCACAATCCACTGGGCCACCCGACTCATCATATCCGTTACGCACAAGAACAAATATCAACTAAATATTACCCGAATGCCTGACCGAACTTACCCCATTGCGGGGCTCGTTCGACCATCCGATCTTCCGACAGGAAAAGTTAAATAATGTTGAAAAACGGACGTGCTGCAATACTTCCCAGAACGGACTTTAATAAAAAAAAAAAGGTCGAAATTGCCTCGGTCTCCCCTATTGTTATGTCTGTCTTAATCGCATTGGAGTTTGTGTTTTTATTGTTATTCCTCGACCTGCCGAATTAGAAAAAGGTTTATCTTATCTCATTCTGAAAGTAGTATTCTGAATCAGTAAATATCAGAGGTCAACAAAAGTTACGCTCTTTTAATGCTTTGCCTTTTCATATTAGTAGGATAAGCTGCACTGGACTAGTATTGCTGTCAAAAGGAGTGTTCTAATGTGCAAATAAGAGAAAGTTCGATGTGCTGTTTCGAATACGATATGTATGTCGTATTGTAAGAAACAAAGGAAATATGTGGGATGTATGCTATTCGAGATGTACAAGGCATTGTACAAATTATATCATATTTTAAATGATTTGAGCTGTACGAGATGTAAGGTAGTGTGTGTGTTATATGGGATTAAACTTCTGTGACTCCTTTTATTAATGTCAGGCTGACCTTATTGTAGTTAAAGATGTATTGTTTTTTGTAAGTTATATGATGTTGAATGATATAAATACTGTCTCCCTTCATTACTGTTGGTCCTGCCTTATTTCATTCTTTATTATAAGAACACTTACGATCTTGATTAGAAGAACACTTACGATCTGTCAGAGACATGACAATAAAACCGGATAAGAATGAGTGTTCCACCTCCCAATGTTTGCAAACACGGTAATGAGCTTGTTATCCTCGGCTTTACTACGCGACAGACGTAGGACAGGTTAAACGGTGATGGATGTATATGATATTTGTAACTGTTGATCTGTCACTACCTCCTACCGTAGACAGAATTAAAACACTTCAATCAATATATCTAACTAAAGCAGCAATCAACGGTCAATGACACGGTCTCAACATTAAATGATAAATGATACCAGTTAAATCAGTTCATCCTTGGTGTGACGACAAGGTCTTGAGTGTACCATTTTCAAACTGATTTATAAGCAGAACTATATTTTTCACATTTTTTCAACTATACCGACTTGCCGCCTGCTTGGTTATCCGGGATATCTTCACGTTACATAATAATATTTATACCCAAGATATCAAAATAGCTGAAGTACCAATACAATATCAATCATATCTTTAAACTTATTGTTACATAACAAAATAAGGCTGAAGACGTTTTTGTATGAGGGTCCATCTGTTTTAGATATCCTAGTGGAAATATGGATAGTCTTCCATTTTTGCTGGTTTTCATTGACCTGCTTCATATACAATGTACAAATCGAAAAAAATCAAAATGGATGTTTCACATATAAATTTTGCAGGAATTCCCATTATTAAGATGAGTTATAACATTTTTTGTTGTTAGGAAAATCTTCAATGTACAAACATTACATTTTTTTCCATACATCTAAACTTCTGAAATATCTAAAAATTGCATTTATATTCCCAACGACTTAACTTGCTTCACCCAGTTTATACCCATACATATATTATTTTTGTATTTGTTGCAGCATAAATACAAACCTTCGGTCTTTGATTTGTTTAATTGCAGACCAGACACTTTAAACTTTGTTTAACAATTAATATGAAAAGGCAAAGCCTTAAAAGGGCGAAGCTTTTGTTAATCTCTGATATTTACTGATTTAGAATGAGATAATACTGCTTTCAGAATAAGCCAAGATTAAATGTATTTAAAGTCGGCTATGTTTTATTGTTATCCCTCGACTATCCCGTATCATTGGCCGAAACTGTTCGGGCCCAAATCGATATTTCAATAAATTCTTATCGTACAGCAACATGGTAGTGAGTGCTTGGCTTCGCTTTTATGTACCTGTATATCATTTGAAGCTGTCAGTGTTTTACACGTTTGACCGTAAAAAAATAGCAATTCCGTTTACAGAAAGTTCGCATAACTGTTTAGGAATTTTGCATTAGAGTTTTCCTCGCCATTTTTTCATGTGAATGCCCAGCCAACTAAACTGCTAAGATCTTTAAGTTGTAAATATTAGCTCAACAAAATATATCAGGGGTGGTCGAACTTGCCCCGGTCTCTCGTATGTAGATTTTTTGTATTGTTGATGATTGGTAAAATTATATTCACAATATAATTGTTGCATCAAGATGGCCGGATTGAATCCCGGTTACCTGCCAGACCACGCGGGTTTTCTCCGGATACTCCGGCTTCCTCCCACATTAACGATTAAATCATCTGCGTGCTTCCGTCATGTCACAAAAAGAATGATTGAAATAAGGTGGGAAAAAATGTTTGGTAATTGCTATAGAAAAAAGTGCATATTAAATGTTTGACGATAAGTCCATCAAAGTAAATGAATAGAGATGTTTGTTTAAAAATGAAATTAAAAAATTGGAATACTTTAATGTAACTGAGATTGTCGTTATATCGATGTTTAGAACTCCTGAAACACCGGATTGAATTTCAAAATTTAACAGTTTCTGTCTGTAATTAGTTATAAATCGGCATGCATTGCATAAAAGTAATACGTTACTGAAAAAGGGCGTTGAACTCGGGTTCGTTCTCTGGATGAATTATCCATTGTTTCTTTTATGAGTGATGATGCATACATAAATAATGTAAAGACTATAACTAGACTTTAAAAAACGTTAATTATTTCGTTCATATTCTCAAAAAATGGAAACCAAAAACTGATGAAATAATTTTAGACGATGCAAAATAAATGCACACGTTTGACTTATTGGTTTAATGCGGCTCTTTTTGAAAATATCTCCCGTTAGAAATATTAACAGAATTAAAAGGTGACAAAAAAGGATCTCCAGAAAACATTTTACTTTTTGTGTCTGTGGCAAAAACTGAAATAAAAAAAAAAGTCATGAAGCACCGACAAAGAGATAAATGCAACGGCCATCAGTTCCAAGAATTTCTGGTAATTTGTTATCCTTCCGGAAATAACCGATGAAGTGTGACGTAAATTGTGACGTGACAGTATGATAATCTCTGAACGACGTTGCATGCCTGCTAGTGTCAAAATTTATGTGATAGATTTTTGTTTCGAACATAATGTATATTAGTTTTTATCTAGATAAACAGGTAATAAAACATGGGTATTGTTTTTGCTCTATGAAGATGTTCATGTATGGGTTGAAACACGATTGTCTTTGCTTCAAGGATACACTTCCGGTTTCCCCACTTGACCTCTACTTACGGTCGAAAAAAATTAAAGGCAATGTGTAGAAAGGAGAAGCCACTCTGTTTACGCACGCATGTGTTACCATTAAGAAATAATTAACATTTTTGAAAGTCTGGTTACCGTCTTTACATAATATATGTATGCATGACCACTCATAAAAGAAACAATGGATAATTCCTTCATGTCGAAATCAACAATAATTGTGCCCTGACGGAAGCACGCAGATGATTTAATTCTTAATGTAGGAGGAAGATGGAGTATCAGGAGAAAACCCGCGTGATCGGGTAGGTGACCGGGATTGAATCCGGCAATCTTGGTGAAGACGAGCGCGCTATCCACTGCGCCAACCGACCCATCATATACGTTACGCACAAGAACAAATATCTTCTTTAGCTTTGACTGGAAGAAAATGACGTCATTGATGCAAAAATTATATTGTGAATGCATTTTTACCAATCATCAACGGCCACCCCTAATATTTTTGTTCTTGAGCTGATAATTACATTTTCAAGGATCTTACCAGTTTAGTTGGCTGGGCGTACACAAGAAAAAAAGGGAAAGAAAAACTCTAATGTAAAAGTTCTTAACGTGAGAAAATTGCTTTTGAGAGAGTAGTATCTAAATAAAATCATGATCTCGCTTCTAGTTAGGCGAACTTTCTGTAAACGTAATTGCTATTTCTTTTACGGTCAAACGTGTAACATACTGACAGATTCAAATGATCTACA
Organism: Mizuhopecten yessoensis; assembly: GCF_002113885.1. Lineage (NCBI taxonomy): Eukaryota > Metazoa > Mollusca > Bivalvia > Pectinida > Pectinidae > Mizuhopecten > Mizuhopecten yessoensis. Next base: position 341,709 of record NW_018408829.1, read on the forward strand.
TAAAAGCCAAGCCAAGCACTCACTATCAAATCGAAGAATGTGGCAAGGATAAAAGACAACTTTTTAGATTCACCAAAAACCTAATGGGACAGAAAGGTGAAACTATCCTACCAAGCTGTAATTCTGAAAAAGTCTTAGCAAGCAAGTTCAGTGATTACTTTCTGAATAAAATCAGCTCAATCAGGAAAAATATTACCGAAGTGAACACCTCTGCTGACATTGACATCTCTGTCATGACTGCTGACATTGCATTTGATGGGGAACCATTGACAAAGCTCTCACCAAAAACCCAGGACGAGTTGCGCAACATTATCATGACCTCGCAATCGAAGTCCTGTGAGCTTGATCCACTGCCTACAGACCTATTAAAGCAATGTCTTGAAGCACTGCTTCCTTTGATTACCGCAATCATGAACAAATCATTGGTTGAGTCAAAGGTTCCATTATGTTTCAAGAAGGCACATGTCAGACCATTGTTAAAAAAGCCTGGAATGGACAAGGAGGAGTTGAAAAACTACCGCCCAGTTTCAAATCTGCCTTTTCTGTCTAAGATCTTGGAGAAGGTTGTGTCCCGGCGTTTAGAGGTTCATCTCCATGCAAACAGTCTCCATGACAACATGCAATCGGCCTACCGCATGGGACACTCTACTGAGACGGCCCTCCTACGTGTACATAGTGATATAGCTTCTGCATTGGATAACAAGTGCAGAGCGGTGCTTGTCATGCTGGACTTGTCAGCTGCATTTGACGTCATCGACCATGGCATACTTTATAAACGTCTGGAATACTCTTATGGAGTGACTGATACCGCACTATGCTGGATACAGTCATACCTGAGTGAACGACGACAGTGTGTTGCCATCGGATCTGCCACCTCACATGACAAAGTACTAGATTTCGGGGTTCCTCAAGGGTCGGTGTTAGGACCACGAAAATATTGTATGTACTCCAAACCGATTGGAGAGATTTGTCGTCGCCATAGCCTTCGCTATCATTGCTATGCTGATGACACACAAATTTACATGGTCATAAAACCACAGGACAGTTGGAATACAGTCTCAGAAAGTCTGGAAGCTTGTCTGACAGATATCAGTATCTGGATGAACGCCAACATGCTTAAACTTAATCAGGAAAAGAGGGGAATAATCGTCTTTTCCCCAAAGTGTCAGCAAACAATGACTCTCCAGCTCAAGATTGGTGCCAGAACTATTGAGACTGTTCCAGCTGTTAAAAAGCTATGGGTATACTTTGACAGTTCTCTGAACATGGAGAAACAAGTGAACGATATTGCCAAATCCTGTTACTACCAGATCAGGAACATTGACTGTATTGGCAGTTTCTAACTGCAGATGCATGCAAGATGTTGGTGCATTCACTTGTTACCTCTCGGTTGGATTATGGTAACGCCCTGCTCTGTGGTATATCTGACAAACTAACTAGTCGTCTGAAGAGGGTCCAGAACACTGCAGCACGGCTAGTTACTCGTACTCGAAAGAGAGAGCACATCACACCTGCGCTTTATACGTTGCACTGTTTACCTGTACGATACAGGTCGCAGTACAACATTCTGGTATACAAATACAAGGCACTGAATGGAACAGCTCATCAGTACCTACAGGAGCTTGTTACCCTGTATCAGCCGTCAAGATCACTGCGGTCGGAGTCAGAATCTTTGTTGTGTGTCCCAAAATCTCGTACTGTGACCTACGGAAACAGATGCTTTAAGAGGGTTTCGGCTACGTTGTGGAATAGCTTACCATCTGCTATTAGGAAGTCAAATGCCCTGGCCAAGTTCAAGAGGGACATAAAAACTCGCCTCTTCACGTCTGGATTTTAGAATCTTTGCAAAGCCGTCATGTAAATACCACACTTTTATTTGTTCAATTATGTGCACATTGCTTGTTAAATGTATGAAAATGATTGCAAGCCTGTGTTGTTTGTTTTCACAATTATAACCATTACTACTATCGATGTTGTAAAGCGCCTTTGAGTAATTTTACAAATTATATAGAGCGCTATATAAATGCTGTATATTATTATTATTATTACAAGCTAACTGGTAATAATATTTATATATCTACACTGATGTTCTATTTATGATAAGTGACCTTGACCTTTGATATCAAAGGCTGAAAAGCTATCCAAAAGCTGAAGCAAACATTTTATTACACTGGATAAAGCCGGATTGCATACGGCCAAAAAGAGCTCCACATATTGTGCATAAAATGTTTTTCTATTTATAGTAACATTAACCTTGATATTTGACATCGATGCCTCAAAAGCTACAATTTGTATTCTAAGCAAATACTTTCTAAAGTAACAATAACCTTAACCTTTCACCACCAAAGCAGGCACTTTCTCTGAGGTAGCACTTGATAAAGCCTGAGTATAATCATCCCAACAGAATTGGAAATATTGTGCCTTAACTAATTTTCTATTCATGGTAAAAGTGACCTTGACCGTTGACCGCCGGACCTGAAAAGCTATTCATAGCAAGCACTTTCTTCAGAAAAGCATTGGATAAAGTCTGAAAGCAATCCAACCAACATTACTGAAGATATTGTGCAGAAATTAAACAAGAAGCCCAATGGGCCTGTGTCGCTCATTTGCTTCTAATGCAACTTTGAAGCTGATCTAGGTCATTTATGAGGATGCTAAGCTCATTACCACTTTATTCAAACATAGCTCATTTGACCCATGTGACCTCTGAACAAACTTGGTAGTCCTTTATCCAAGCATGCTGCAGGCCCAATATCAGGTCTCTGGGCCTCTTGGTTATTGAGAAGAAGTTATTTAAAGATGTTAGCACATTTGACCCCTGTGACCTTGAAAGTCGGTCAATATGATTCATTTGAACACACTTCGTAACCTCTCATCCAGGCATGCTATAGGCTCAACAGCATGGTCCTCTTAGTTATTGAGAAGTTGTTTTAAGATTTTAGCACATTTGACCTCTGTTACCTTGAAAGGCAGGCAAGACAATTCATTTGAACAAATTTGGTAGTCCTTTTTTCAAGCATGCTACAGGCACAATATCAGGTATCTGGGCCCCTATTGAAAATAAGATGTTTAAACATTTTACCTTATTTAACCCTTGTGACCTGGAAAAGTCGGGCAAGGTCACTCATTTGAACAATCTTGATAGCCCTTCACCCCAGCACGCTACAGGCCCAATACCAAGTCTCTGGGCCTCTAGGTTATTGAGAAGATGTTTAAAGAGACTAGAAAAGGTCTGTAAGGCATAAATGCCCCTGCTGCCATGTGAAATTAGTTTAAGTGTTCTATAAAAATTTACACTTTGATCTTGATAACCTGAAACATGAACACACACAAGGTGCTACACTTTAAGTTGATTTTAATATTCTTATGTTTTTTCTGTATGTTATTTACCCTCTCCATAACATATTGGATGAAGTTGCTAAGTGTTTAAATTGAATCAGTTGTTGATTTTTTATATATAGCAAGTGACCTTGGCCTTGACCTTGGAACCCTGAAAGACAAGGGTATACCCATATCTGACCTATGTATAAAGTTTGACCAAATTCCGTGAAAGAATGAAGTTGCTAAGTGTTTAAATTGAATCAGTTAATGATTTTCTATGTATAGCAAGTGTGACCTTGACATTGATCTTGGGATCCCTGAAATACAACAATTTCTGAAGTTACCCATACTTGACCTTTGTATAAAGTTTGACCAAAAACTGTCAAAGAATGAAGTTGATAAGTGTTTACATTGAATCGGGATGCGACGCGAACGGTATGGACGCCGGACGCCGCACCAGGGTAAAAGCTCACTTGTCCTTGGCAGGTGAGCTTAAACAGATAGAAGGACAGACAGACAGAAAACCTGATTACTATAGATGTGCAGGGGTCCTAACAACAAATTGTGAAATTGAATTGGAGAATCCCCCTTTGGGACCAAACTCCTCCCCCTAGAGAGCCAGGGTATTATGAGAGAGACCCTCTTTAAACGGCATTCAGTCTTCTTAACCGAGTAATGCTCCAGTCTATTGGTTTGAAAACATCATCAAGCCATACAGAAGGACTTCAACTGATGTACTGTATTAGGTGATTTATGACCTCGCAACAGCCAGGGTCATATGAGGACGTGTGTCAAGGAGACACCTTTAGAAGAAAACTACAATTCGAAGGAAGTGCATGTGTTGACGGAAAAAATACAATTACTAATAAGAATTTCCTATGTGCAAAGGGCTATAACTCCAGAAAAAATACAACATTGACACTGGATTCTAACTCAAACTGTAATCCATTATACATGTATACTAAGTTACAAATAATATGGAAAACAGTTCGCGGTAGCGAAATAAGTCCAAAACAAGTTTATTTTGATAATTTCCTATGTGCGAAGGGCCATAACTCCAGCAAAAAAAGGAATATTAACACGAGGTTCGAACGCAAACTGTAATCCATTATGACAAAGCCACATATAAGGTAACACATTGATGTTGCAAGTGATAGCGAAAAAAAGTCTGGGAACACATTAATTATGAGATTTCTTATTTGCAAAGGGCCATAACTCCAGCAACAAATGAAATATTGACACAGGGTTTGGACTCTAACTGTAATCCATTATGATAAAACGCATACTAAGTGGCAAGTGGTAACGAACGAAGTATGGCAAACAGTTAATTATGAGAACTTCCAATGTGTGAAGGGCCATACATGTAACTCCAGCAAAAAAAAAAAAATGTTAGCACGAAGTTCGAACTTAATCTGTAATCTATTATGATAAAGCCACATACAAAGTTACAAATTGATATGGTAAATGGTGGCGAAACAAAGTCTGGAAAACTTAAATATGACTGCCGCCGCAAACGACAACGTGTGATGACGGACAGACTCATCCTTAAGTGTTCGCCATGCTTCTCAGGCGGCACGACCAAGGAAAGGCAGAACAGTGAAGAAAGAAAGGAAAGATTTAAGATCCCAAGTGTGTTGCAATGTGGGCAGAAGATCTATTTTAGTCTGTTCAATGTCCCCCAAGTAGTAAACATGAAAGAAAATCCCCGATTCTTCAGGGCAGCCAACTTTTAGCCCTCCCCCTCCTCCCCATGTACATTGTATGTAAATTATGTTTTGACAGATTCGATGACTCAAGTAGAAAAAAATTTGAATTATGTAATCTTGAAAAAGAAAGTAAAGGGACATAACTCTATATGTAGACTACAATTTAAGTAATTTGTGCTGATCTGACAGATCTGTCAATTCAAGATCTATCTGTACACCAAATTCAAGAAGAATTGCACATTATTATATGTTTCGCATGTCTGAAATTGTCTGACATTGTCAGTTTGGTAAGTTTTAAGCAAAACTTCAAAACTATCTAAAATTTCTGGATATTTTTTTCCAAAAGCAACGGTAAGAAAATCTACATTTTAAAGAAAGTGGTAGCTATGGGAGCACCCTATATATGTTATAAACATAAAAATATTGGTACCTTGCAAAACAATAAACAAATTTAGCAAAACCACCAATTCTCAAAAATCACCTAAACATGACATATTTTTCTAAAAGGAAACTTGGAACTTATAGAAGTAACAAACTATATCCGATATATAACAGAAAAAAATGTGAGGAAATCATGTGAGGGACACAACTCACAGAAATATTATCCAAAGGAAGACAATCAATCATAACCGCACAAATACTTAGGGTACATAGCAAGTGTTCCTAGTTTAAAACAGAGAGTATGAGTATTACCTGAAACAAATTTTAAAATTATTTAAGAAATAATTCTCAGGGACACCATCTAAATGATAATTAATTGATTGATATATCAGTCGAGATGCATTAAAAATCCTCCCCACATAGAAAGTAAAACAAACATTACAGTTAAATGTTCAAACCTGACGTGCATGGTGCATGGCCTTTTGTAACTTTCAGCTTTCTTGACGAATTTTGTGCATTTTTAAATATCTCCCATTCTCATCAGATGTATATGAAGTGCATAACAAATGGAAAAATAAAAATATGAACGATAAACTGGCAGAATGAGATGTATAGGAAAGCAAACAAAGGGGCACAACTCTTCGAGTTCGTGAAAATCCAGCCCTTACTTTATTTTATTTTTAGGATGATTCTATACCGAGGTCAAATAACTTTGCCTACTGCAACTTCTGACAGGTCAATGACCCTTGATGAGACTTATTTAGCTGTCAAAAATCAGACCAAAAAATACTGCAATAACAGATATAGGAAATGAAGGGTTTAAATGTTGTTTGTTGATGTTTAGTGGATTGAAGAGATGCATGTATAACATTTTTTTTCAACACAGTATTCTAAAAGATATGATAAAGGTTTCAGACTCTTTTCGGTTATCAGCATCTTGTGAGGAAACTCCATGTATTGTAGCAGAAAAATGTCAACAAATAATATGAAGTGTAGTGCAGTTGATATAGATTTAGCTCAATTCCTGCTTCATATTTGTAGTTAAGTTGTCAAAGAATCAGATATTTGGCAGACCTTTCTTATACATATGACTTAAAAGTGGTTGCGAGGATTTATAAAACACAAAAAACAAACTGGTTCCTATCCCTTATTCCGTCTTTGCGTATTGTAGAGTTATCTTCTCTTGTGAGCAGGTATTGATTGTCACGTCATTTGTTTGCGAGAGTAACGTCATCAATTTTCGAGAAAACGACGTAATTTTCTCACAAAAGCCAATGACGTAACAATCAATACCTGCTCACAAGCGAAGATAACTCTGCAATACGCATAGACGGAATACAGAGAACAGTGGGGAAATATAGATGAACTGAAGGTTTTGAAAACAACGTCAGGTAATTCGGGTAAAATGGACTTCCATCACAATTTTACATATTCATAATGTGTTTATACAGACTCCCTTAAGAAAAACCCATTCCAAACATGTTTTCAGCCTTGTTCTCTAAGCTTTTAAATTATTGAACCTGTCACAGGGACTTGGCACAAATTACCATCCTATGGTCCTTTTTTTTAAATCATACATTATATAATACACATATATTAGAAACTAATACCAAGTACCTGTGCATGTAAATAATAATGGCGGCGCCCATTAACCAAGTTGCCTTGTCGACTATATGTCATGATTTATGTAAAAAAAACAAAGGTGGACAATACTTAAAAAAACGTTTTCTGTATATGATCAGTTGGTAGAGATAATTGACCATATTCTAAATGTAAATGATAACCAAGGGAAATACATAGGCGACCAGTGCTGAAATAATCTTGAAAGTTTAGAGTTTTGCTAGTAAAGTGTCTCTACAAGGTGACAGGGGAAGGAAATTAAACACAAGGCTTGCATGCACTGTATGAATGTTATTTTAATAACATTGTTCCCATATGATTCCATGATTGTCGTGAAGTGGTGCTTTATTTGAATTTAATACATTTGATGCTCTTTTACTGTGATGTAGTTGTTAGTGGTGTGACACCTAAAAAGTTGGGATCAGTACTTTACTAGAGTTAATTCCCTTGTGGAGCTCTTTTGTTAGGAGAGAAAACTTGTCGTGTGCAAAAGCGGAAAGCGAGGGGTGCACGTGTGTTGTCAGCACATTGGCGAGACAGGCTGCAGGTGGTGGAGGGGTATCAGGACCCCGTACTCGTTGTTGGTTCCGGAGCGGGGTTAAACTTTCGTCGGTTAAACAGTACCATGGTACAGGGCTGTTGTACCTACTGAACTTTACCTAACCAAGTGGATGGACATCGCAGATGCTGTGGAGAATGAACTCTGCAGTGTGTAACTATGAACATTATTTGCCAAGGTTAACTTGCCTTGGTCTTCTGTCATTCTACATATTTGATTAACCAAACTTTATTTGTTTTTACCGTGAGTGAGTGGCTATGTGTGGGATTGATTATATGTATTATTCTTAAGTAATTAAATTGTACCATGAACTCAGTATCTTTGTTGACTTTATACATTATCAGGCACCATGACTACAGACCTTCGTGACATTATTGGTGGCAGCAGTGGGGATGGTGTAAATGTATAAAGCCCAACATTGATCAGAGATATATTGAAAATATAGCAAGCAGTATATATTTGTTATAAATTGAAATTTAGTTAAGAATATTGTACATAAGAAAAGTTGTTTGTACAGTATTGTTTGGATGGGTGGCTAAGGTTTATTTATGCATATTCTTTTGTAGACTTGCATTTTTGTGGTACTCTAGGTCAAGTTGAGTGAAGTGTGGGAGATATACAGGTATCTGCACAGTGGTAGTTAGGTGAGTTGTAATTAATTGAGGTTATTAGGTGGTTTAGTGTTGGTTTCAAAATGTCAAAGCTTCCAGATTGGGTGCATGAGATGGTTGGAAAAGGTCAGAGTATGGAGACTTGTTTGACATTGTGGAGGGATCTGTCTGCTGTGGAGCGTCAGGAACGGACAGATAGACGCGCTGAGGAGCAGGAAGCATTTGAGCGTGATATGAGAACAAAAGAACTTCAAGTGAAGGAAAGAGAAATCGAACTTCGAGTTAAGTTGGAGGTGGAGAAAGGTGAACAGACTAGAGTTGAAACACAAAAAGCTGTATCTAAGTCTTCTAACTTTAAATTAAACTTACCAAAGTTTATTGAAGGACAAGATGTGGATGTTTTCTTAACATCATTTGAGAGGTTGGCAACATTACACAAATGGGATAAAGAACAGTGGGCAGTGAGAATGGTTCCATTATTATCTGGAAAAGCATTGGAAGCTTACTCATGTTTACCTGTGGATCAAAGCAATAATTATGATGAAATTAAGAAGATTATCTTGAAACGTTACAAGCTCACAGCAGAGGCATACCGAGAAAAGTTCAGGAATATTGTGCAAACGTCTGGAGAATCTTATAAAGAGTATAGGGTTAAGGCAGAGCTTAACATGAAACGTTGGCTGGAAACAGAGGAAATTACATATTTCAATGGATTGTACGACCTAATTCTCCGTGAACAACTAATGAGGAATACACCATCACCTTTGCAGGAGTGGATAAAGGAAAGAAAACCAAAGTCGGTAAATGAAATAGTGGAAATGGCTGAAGCCTATCAAGTAGCAAATGATGAAACCATTTTCACTGGGAAACAAGGCAACAAAGGATCTAATGGGGGTGGACAATCTAAAGGTTTTCCTCTAAAAGGAAATGGTCAAAAGGGAAACCAGTCTAGGGAGAACAGAACTTTTCATTTCTGTGGGATTAAAGGACATAGTATAGCAGAGTGTTGGAAAAGGCAGAATTCTATGGAGAAACATGGATTTGGAAATAATAGAGGTCACGGTCATGGGAGGAAACCAGAGAATTTGGCTTTGATTCGTCAGGAAAAAATGGAAGTATCTGGTGGAGTGGTAGTTCAGATACCTATCACTAAAAGATGTTCAGAACCAGAAACAGATTTAGTGGGAAATAAAGGTCTAAGGATTGAGAAAGGACGAGTTGGTGAGAAAGAAGCAACTGTGTTAAGAGATATTGGTAGTAGTGCTGTATTTGTTTCATCAAAACTTGCTGAGAATTATCATAAGAATGGACATTTTAAGGATGTTTTGTTAGCTGATGGCACAAAACGGACATGTGCAGAAGTTTGGATAGAGATTACCTCCCCTTATCTAAGTGGTAACATGCTGGCATTAGTGATGGACACACCTTTTGCAGACATTGTAATAGGGAACTAAGTAGAACTTAAAACCCCTGTATCTACAGCTTCTACAGCATCTACAGAAAAGGAACCAGTAAAATGTTCTGCAATAGAAACTCGAGCTCAAAAACAGAAACGTCTTGAGCAAGAGCAGAGAGATGATAGTAATTGGGACTTCGGAGGTAAATGTTTACTCGAAACCACTCGCTTATCCACTTACTGGGGATGACTCATCATGGACTAAAAATGAGTTAGTGAAAAAACAGGAGGCAGATGGCACACTTACTAAAGTGAAAAGTTTTGTGGATCAAAAGACAGAGGTGAGAAGGAAAACATCTAAGGAGTCGGCTGAATCCTATTTTTCTTATCAAGATGGAATCTTATATCGTATTTTCCAGCCAGATCAAGGAGAGATTGTGACACAAGTCGTTGTTCCAAAAAGATGGAGGAGTGTTCTGCTATCTATAGCTCATGATATTCCACTAGCGGGTCACCTTGGTTGTGAGAAAATGCGGGCAAGACTACTTCAACATTTTTTCTGGCCAGGATTGTTTACTGAAGATGCACGATATTGTAGATCATGTCCTCAGTGTCAGAAAGGAATTCCAAGGGGTAAAGTTGGATATGTACCTATGGTCGAAGTCCCGGTTATGGAGGAGCCATTCCAAAAAATAGCCATTGATTTTGTAGGACCGTTACCTCGCACACTCAAAGGATACCGTCATATTTTAGTAATTTGTGATTACGCCACTAGGTATCTGGAAACTATTCCTCTAAGGAACCAGGAGGCAGAGACGGTAGCGGAAGCACTTATAGAGGTGTTTTTATGAGTTGGTATACCACGTGAACTTTTGTCAGACCGTGGGTCAAATTTTATGTCAGCACTTATAAAGGAACTATGTAGGCTGTTTAGAATACACAAAATGTCAACTACTCCCTACCATCCGCAAACAAACGGCTTAGTTGAACGTTTTAATGGGACATTGAAAAGTATGTTGCGCTGCTACGCACAAGAACAACCTAAAGAGTGGGACAAACATTTGCCTTATCTATTGTTTGCCTAAAGGGAAGTGCCCCAGGAAACTACAGGGTTTTCCCCATTTGAACTGGTTTATGGCCGTCATGTTCGAGGACCTTTGTCTGTTATTAAGGAAAGCTGGACAGAACCACAAAAAAACCAACAAGAATCAGTTTTGAGTTACTTATTGGAAGTTCGGAACGTATGGGACAGATGATGAACCTGGTGGTAAAGAACACAAAAGTGCAGAAAAGGAAACAGAAGCATTACTACGACAAAAGAGCGCGTAAAAGGTCATTTACGGTAGGAGAGAGAGTGCTTCTTCTACTACCTACTTCAACCAATAAGTTGATGGCTCAGTGGAAAGGACCATACGAGGTCTTGGAACAAACTAGTCCAGTTGACTATAAAATCAAGCTAGGACGTGGAGGTGAAAAGATTTTTCACGTCAACATGTTAAAAGCATGGCATGAGAGAGAGGAGAATACAGATAAGGAGGAAGTCATTCATGCACTGGGAGTCATTTGTGGTCTTTCAGAGGAAAATGAGGAAGAAGAAAATATTGTGAGTCCTAAATTGCAGCTAAGGAAACCATAGCAGATGTTACAGTTAGCCCAGACATATCTTCAAGAAATCAAAGGGAGCTTAAAAAGTTGTTGTCAATGTATTCACAGGTGCTTACAGATGTACCAGGGTTGACTTCGGAAATACAACATACAGTGGTGACAGATTCTCAACCGATTGATCAGCGACCGTATCCATTACCATTAAGTGTACGTGAACAAGGACGTAAATGGGATGTTAGTAGCAGGTATTATCGAGAAATCAAACAGTCCATGGGCAGCTCCTATTGTGGTAGTGCGGAAACCGGATAATTCTATAAGACTGTGTATCGATTATAGAAAATTGAACAGTGTAACTGTATTCGATCCGAATCCTATGCCAAATCTTCAGGACACTCTCAACAAACTTGGGAAAGCCAAAGTCTTGAGTAAGCTTGACCATACGAAAGGTTATTATCAAATACCGCTGGACAGCAAGAGTAAAGCTATAACTGCTTTTGTAACAAGTTCAGGACACTATCAGTTTCGTGTTATGCCTTTCGGAATGATCAATGCGCCTGCAACTTTTGTCCGACTTATGAGGAAAGTTCTGAGTGGTATGGAAAACTTTGCGGATGCATACATTGACGATATCATTGTGTTAAGCGACAGTTGGGAAGAACATATGAAACACCTGGAACTGTTGTTCAAAACCCTCGTTAGGAAAGGGTTAACCGCGAAGCCAAGCAAATGTAAGTTCGGGTTCAAGCAGTTGGAATATCTAGGACACATTGTTGGAGATGGGAACATACAGCCAGCACCAAAGAAGGTACAAGCTATTTGCGAGTTTCAACAACCACAAACAAAAAGGGATATAAGAAGATTCCTTGGTACAGTAGGTTTCTACAGGAAATATATTCAAAACTTCTCACAGGTGGCCGCCCTTTGACAGATTTAGCATCTAATAAACTGCCAAACAAAGTGACATGGACCGTGGTTCATCATAAGTCGTTCGAGGAGTTGAGGTCAGCATTATGTAAACACCGAGTTTTACAGAGTCCAAATTTTGAGAAGATACTCATTGTACAAACAGACGCGTCTCAACAAGGAATTGGAGCTGTCTTGTTGCAAGAAGGGTCAGGTGGAAGTAGGCCAGTGGCGTACATTAGTAAGAAGCTCTCTGCGAGAGAACAATCGTATGCTACAGTGGAGAAAGAAGCCTATGCAATGGTATGGGCTATCCGGAGCTTACATGTATATCTCTTTGGAAGAGAATTCACTGTGGAAACGGACCATTGTCCTCTTCAGTGGTTACAGATGAAGAAATCTGAGAATCAGCGTCTCCTCAGATGGAGTTTGGCACTGCACGAGTATCGTTTTACTACAAAATATGTTCCACGAAAAGAAAACATACAGGCGGATGCACTTAGTCGGGCGTGTTAGAGGTTTAAGAAGTTGTCAGTAAGTTGGAGGTACTATTTTTGGGTAAGGTTTAATAGTTTAAGCTGTTCATGAGTTGGTTGGTCTAGGACTTAGACACTCGGTGGGGAGGAATGTGATGTAGTTGTTAGTGGTGTGACACCTTAAAAGTTGGGATCAGTACTTTTCTAGAGTTAAGTCCCTTGTGGAGCTCTTTTGTTAGGAGAGAAAACTTGTCGTGTGCAAAAGCGGAAAGCGAGGGGTGCACGTGTGTTGTCAGCACATTGGCGAGACAGGCTGCAGGTGGTGGAGGGGTATCAGGACCCCGGACTCGTTGTTGGTCCCGGAGCGGGGTTAAACTTTCTATAGCTTTAGATGCAGGTAAGCTGCTGTGTTGTTTTCATTTATAGTGTGGTGAATTTGAGTAAAGAGTTTATAGGTTTGTTATTTGGAAACCTTGAAAACATTGTGGTTGTTATACTTCGTATGTAAAATGGCCGCCCATGCAGTAGTCGATATAAGGTGAATATTTTGTTGTTGTAGGGGTTTTGAAAATGGCCTAGTACTCGACATTGGTGATGGCAGAGCTGGTTTGGCGTCTTCCATACAGTCTGTATAGAGATATGGGCATGCAGTGGGCGTCTAGAGTTTAGTGTCGCCCAGATAGGTGACATGATGATGTGGCAGAGTTAGTGCCGTGAGGTGAAGGTCACGCGTGTGATTCTATTGTGTGGTGTAATCCTTTCGAGGTCACAGGGTACCGGAAGTGATGTGGCGGATGGAAATAGTGATGTATTGTGTGTACCACAGTTGGTGTATAATAGTCAGGTGTCTATTATAAACTGATTTATGGAAGTAATATGTGTCCATATATATATCAGTAAGGTAATACTGAGTATATATATTAAACTGCAATAATTATACTGTATTTAACAGTTAATTAACCCACCGAGGGGTACATGAACATTATGAAGTGAACAGTACTAGTAGGGATACAGTGGAGATAACTTTCGTCGGTTGAACAGTACCATAGAACAGGGCTGTTGTACCTACTGAACTTTACCTAACCAAGTGGATGGACATCGCAGATGTTGTGGAGAATGAACTCTGCAGTGTGTAATTATGAACATTATTTGCCAAGGTTAACTTGCCTTGGTCTTCTGCCATTCTACATATTTGATTAACCAAACTATATTTGTTTTTACCGTGAGTGAGTGGGTATGTGTGGGATTGATTATATGTATTATTCTTAGGTGATTAAATTGTACCATGAACTCAGTATCTTTGTTGACTTTATACATTATCAGGCACCATGACTACAGACCTTCGTGACAATTACCTGACCTGGAACGCCTTCGTAGCTATACCGAGACAATACAATACTGTGGTATAACTGTAAATATATTGTGTACATAGTGTAAGCGTCCGTGAGACCAGCTGTTCTAACTTACAAACGTCCAGGTGACGAGAAAGAACATGAGAGAAATGTTTTTGACTTTTGACAGGAGCTGTAGGCAATTCACACTTTTCAATTTGTACTATTCTTCTTTTTGGATAACGACGCTTTAACTTGTAAACGATAACTACATCACTGGCGTCAATCCGAGCACAGGGTTATTATACTATACTAGTATTAGGTTATAACGTACCCAGCGACTGAAAGCCTATATCAACTAGTTGCGTGCCCCTGTGATCCGAGCAGCATCAATACTAAAAACGTCTTTTAATATTAACGGCTACCAAACCCTTGCTCCTGGTTACAAATAAATACTATGTCCCAATCACCTGCCCTCTGGACTGGCTTTTAAGTAAGTTGTTTTAGTGCCAAATTTTGTACAGCATGATTATTTAGCCTCTTTATCTTAATTCTTCCAACGTAGGTATCTTGTGATAAATTTGTTGTTTGCCTTACACTGTTACAATGTTTCAAGCTTATGTTAACTATGACATATATTTAACGTAAAATAATTATTCTTGTATCTTTTATTTTGAAGTAACATGCCACTATGCTTGTATCCGATAATTTTAAGATAAAAAAAAACACACACGCAAGCTTTTAATCACGAACTTTTCCTCGAATGCGCCTATGTATAATCTTCGGCACGATGAATGACACAAGTTAAGGTATGTATGTAAACTGTAAAAAGGAAGTAGGTCTTCGCGATCGCAAACATTTAATGCTGATATTTTCGCATAAATGTCAGTTAGTACTTGATGTGATAGCAATGGATTAAACGAGTGTTACCTTGTGTTAGATTCCAGCACATCAGTGTCTCAATACATACGGTATTAATCTGTTAATGTTCGATAAACGTCTGTTTATTATTACTGTCCTGATTATGTTGTGAGCTATTTCCGGGTCACGTTCTCGTATCAAATGCGCTTCCGGTTACGTTAATTAAAGATAGTTTAAAGAATAAACTAGTTAATAAATACATTGTAAATATTATTTTCTTGAATGTTTGCTAAGCAGACGACGTTTGATCATAATCTCGAAACTAGTACATTTTTTCCAAAAAAATGTGTTTTAACATCTGAAAGAAAAAAGTTTGAAGGGGAAAAAATCAATTTGTTCTTTTATGAATTAATGAAAGTGATACAAAAATGAAATATAGTAAATAATTGATAATAAATTTATCAAAAACATCATCCTTAGAGAGTATGTTCTGGGCATGATCGTTTAGAAGCTTTGCAATACTCTTTCAAACGCGCATCAGCTCGAGATTAGACACTGTTTACAAAATGGCGACTGGAAGTAGCAAGGCGGATTAAATTGGAACTTTAATTGTGAATATTTCGGCAAGTAAACATTGTTCACAAAGCCCATGTGGTCTGTTCATCTAATTTAGTCAAGATGTACTCAGACCAGTCGTTGTTTAGTCGCTACGGTTATACACATAAAGATTAGGATTATTATATACAAATTTATTGAAATATCAATTTGGGCCCGGACAGTTTCGGCCAATGAAACCGCGGCAAGTTCGGTCCATTTAACACATAAAAAGTCGTAAAATTGGCGGTAAAATCTGACGTTGCATACTTATGACGTCATATTTACGCTGATTACAATGGGGCCTAATTTACCCGAATGCCTGTCCGTACTTATCCCATGGCAGGGCTCTTTCGGCCATCCGATCTTCCGACAGTGAAAATTAAATAATGTTCAAAAACGGACATGCATGCTGCCATACTTCCCAGGACGGACTTTAATACAAATGGGCCAAACTTGCTCCTTTCTCCCCTATTGTTACGTCGGATTTAATCTCATTAAAACTTTTGTTTTATTGTTATTCCTCGACTTGCCGACTTTAAATAAAGTTTATCTTACCTCATTCTGAAAGCAGTATTCTGAATCCGCAAGTATCAGAAATCAACAAAAGCTACGCTCTTTTAAGGCTTTGCCTTTTCATATTATGACTCAGGCATGGCCTGGAGAGAGCGAAGCTCGTACATTTGTTTCAGTAGTATAGTATAATGATTGAATCATAACATTACGCATAATATTATGCAATCTGTTAACAAAAATAAAACTGGTGAAAATAGAATGTTTTTAATTCTCTTCTTTATTGATATTCATAAAGCAGAGCAAACTAATGTGTTCAATTCAATGTCTTATCAAAATGCTGTAATGATGAACACAGTTGAACGGAAGTACAAAGTATCAAGCGTTATATTTATTTAAGTATCAATACAGATATTTTACTGTACAAAACTGTACAGATATTTTTTGTCTTTTGAAGTGATTGTTAATTTGGTTGCATTAGATGAAACTATATTCAATATATTGTACAAGCAGATCGAGCTTTGAAATTCCCCAGTTTTAGTTGCAAAAGGTAATATCACAAATTTAGATCAAATAAAATATCAACAGAAACGATCCCCAAATGGAAGAATTATTAATTCTTCCATTTGGGGATCGTTTGATGTTTTCGAAATATTGAATCTTCTGAAGGTAGATTTTTCTATCATTCTCGGGTGTAACTGAAGTCAGGGGGTTTAAATTAACTGCCAGCTCCTTAGACGCAACAGAAAGTTTACTAATACAAATGCCTTGAATCATAAACCTTGGGGTACAATATTGTCCTCGATGTACGAGTTGTAGTTGCTAAGATGGTGCTGAAAGGTAACAACTCTCTGCTGCAAGGTAACAACTCCATGTATATATATATACACATATATGTATGTGTATATATATATAAGGATGGGTGTATGAATGTGTGGGTGTGGTCATGCGTATGTACACACGTTATGTATATGCAAAGGTCTTCATATAAGTATGCATTGCTGTGTCTAATTACGAAATATTTAATTTGTACAACAGGTTATCACGCATATATATATATTTATATATATATGTCAGTATCTTCATATACATGCATGCACCTGTCCATCCTGTCATAATTTAATATATGAATCCAAGTACATATACCTCATGTTACACATTTTCATGTGTCTGAGTGTTGGAAATATAAAAATCTGAAACACCTGTTAGACACAAGGTCAAACTGAAATGTCTGCAAATTTCAATAAATTTCAACTATTAGATTTTCCAAAGCTATGAAAAGTATTCGCGAAATTAGTAACCTCGTATTCCACGTCATTTTTAATATCATCTGTTAAGTGTGTTTCTTGTAAAAACACTATTTGAAATTTCTGATGCTTCAACCATTTGTACAATGGGAACCTTCTCCTTTTCAAATATAAATCTCGCAAATTTCTAGATGCTATTTTAATTAAAGTGTTGTTAGACAGCTTAATGCTAGGCGCAAACAATACTTTAAAAAATATATACTGGTTGATTGTTTTCTAAACAAACGGAAACTGAATTATCAAATCTTTCCGAGTGTCATTTCTATTAACAAGCATTGGGTCGTCAGTATACAGGGTATATATACCAAAGTACACATCTAGAAAAACAATTTACTTGCATTGACCGTGACTACTTTAATTGCAGTCGACCGTGAAACTGCAATCATCATTGAGATCTGGGTATTTTCAATTTCTATATAATGCATTTACACTAAATCACAACCAACAGGCCTCAGATTAATGAGTTTAGTTGACGAGATGTTCGTCGCACAGACCACATTTTTAAGATTCGTTGCGTTACAAGATATTTCATAACTGTTTTGATTGATACAATAACTGTTCCTTTCTCGTACCTCTTCTTGTAAAAATGTTTAAAGGCTTTAACTGTGTTGAAGACTATGGTGACGTTATTTACGTCACATCTTATGTATTATGGCGTCATATGGCATTTTCGTCACGGGTTTGCGGAAATTTGGGTGCATTGCGAATTTGCCTGCAATAACGTTAATCACAGGACGAGTTCTTTACATGACCTTCATGTCATATGCCTGCCTAAATACTGATAGTAAGATCACAGCACACGAACTGGGTTTTGTAATGAATTACTTTGTGTGTTTGTGATTTTGTAGACACTATGCCGAATCACCGTTGCCATGGAGTCTACAAAAACACAAGAGAGTTCCAAAACTGTGAGCCGTTGGTGCCATATCCGTTCCGGGATGAAACGGGACATCTTTGGGTATTAAATATAACTGTTGAGACAAACAGGTAGTGGAATGACAACGATATGATTTTATTAAGACAGTTTACGAGTGCGAGTGCAATATTGTACAAGTGAATCGGGTTACGCAACTTTGTAAGTTGTGCTAAAAAAAGCCGCATAGAGCCACTTTAAAATAAGATTGTATCACTAATCAGTTATGATTACATGTTTGAGAGCGAACATATGTAGCCGATTTCGTTCGTGTAAGTCCTATTTTGCTCGTGTCATGTCACGATGGCCTTCGAAGCGTGGCGCGAAGCGTAACTGTATCACACTTCGGGCTTGAATGGAATGATTGTAATCCTCTCGCGGAATAGATATCCCGGTTAAAAGAACACGTTTTATGTAATATTCAAGAAAAAGACTCGCCGATTATTCAATTTACCCTAGTTCCATTACATAGTTATTACCCGATAACCTAAACTAAATTGAAAGTCAATCCTTCATTGAACAATGTGTGTGTAGCGTGTATATTAACTAGAAATAACTTTGGAAACATGGGTGACTGACCAATTCACCACCATGGTCTACCATCTTGAAGGATGAACGTAAGACACACATAGGTGAGCACTTATAAACGATCGTAATGGATACAGATTGCCAAATATGATCCTCAACATTTGTAATAATGTCAGGTCGGTGAGACTACTAAGAGCAGCTTTTTGCTCTGAAGCAACACACAAGTTGTTTATAACAGTGTTCTGTTAGAATTTGTGGTCAATAAGTGTACAGACTAAGCAGGAATAACTACTAGAAAAGCATTATTCTACTATGAAAAAAAGGTAGCATTGACCTTAAGACATGAATTTTACAGTTACGTACTACAGATATGTTGTGAATTGTCTGATGTTATTGGGTTCTGAAATGACCGGGCGGAATGCTGTGCTGGGTGCCTTCGGCATGGTATTTCAGTGAGCTAGCACTCTAAAGTCGGCATCGGATCCACGCTATCACAAGCAAGTATACCAACAAACCATGCCTCCGGCACATATACACACATGCACGCATACACAACACATATGGTGGCACGTCCTTAAATGACTTTAGCTGCTAGTAGTAGGATGTTAAACAAAATAAAGCAAAACCCAACTGAAATACTGTATCTGTATTAAAGTGAAATGATATAAACGGTTATATAACTACAGTGGCGGAACCGCACAACATTACACGATGTGCGGTGTGCGCACCATGTGCGACTATACACGACATAGACGGACGGCCTGCGCCCGATGTGCATGCATGCACGATGTGCTCTTGGTACTTTGGGTAAGTTGTGCTATCAAACAACTGTTTATATTTAAAATGGTAAACCTATTTAACATATGATATAGTGTTCTCAGTAAACATCGTAGTTAAAAAGGTTTCTAAACGATTACTTCTTTTTTCTATCAACTGTATTTTTTTTAAAGATATTTCTGACTTCATTATTTTTTTCGGGATTGGCTCTGTGTTTGGCATCTGTTCTTAATTAGTCGATTTGATTAGTGCGTGACTAAATGATGTATCAATTTCCTTTCAATATCATTCCTTGAAACCGGTTTATTTTAGGAAAGTTGTTTCGTTGTTTTTTTCTTTTACGAATTCATTAATTTTAATTAAAATAGGAAAAATAGACGATAGCACATGTCTTTACGTGAGCTGTCTTCCGTTTTATCGAATGTTTAACTCCAATGATTTATTTAACAAATATTTCGTGATATCGCTATATGTAGCAACAACTCTTATGATTCTGTTGCATCGCTAGCTAAAATGCTTATGCTACTCTTATGATTCTGTTGCATCGCTAGCTAAAATGCTTATGCTACTCTTATGATTCTGTTGCATCAATAGCTAAATGCTTATGCTACTCTTACATTGCAAGCTCTAACTAAATTTTCATGTTGTATCGCGATCGCTAGCTATAGTTCTTATGGTTTTTGTTACAGGTATGTCGCTAGCTCTAACTCTTATGATTCTGTGGTATCGCTAGCTATAACTCTTATGACTCTGTTGTATCGCTAGCTATAACTCTTATGACTCTGTTGTATCGCTAGCTATAACTCTTATGATTCTGTTGTATCGCTAGCTATAACTCTTATGATTCTGTTGTATCGCTAGCTATAACTCTTATGATTCTGTTGTATCGCTAGCTATAACTCTTATGATTCTGTTGTATCGCTAGCTATAACTCTTATGATTCTGTTGTATCGCTAGCTATAACTCTTATGATTCTGTTGTATCGCTAGCTATAACTCTTATGATTCTGTTGTATCGCTAGCTATAACTCTTATGATTCTGTTGTATCGCTAGCTATAACTCTTATGATTCTGTTGTATCGCTAGCTATAACTCTTATGATTCTGTTGTATCGCTAGCTATAACTCTTATGATTCTGTTGTATCGCTAGCTATAACTCTTATGATTCTGTTGTATCGCTAGTAACAACTCTTATGGTTTATAATGACGTCACAAGTTGCGTAATAAACAACGGATTTTGCTCAAAGTTTTCCGATCAAAAGAGGGGTGCGCCTGGGTGACCCTCTGTCGCCATATTTGTTGATCACAGTAGTTGAAATACTAAGTGCTACATTAAACTTTTCTCCACATATTAATGGCATTAGAATAGGTGAAACAGATTTTTTTGCGAGTCAGAATGCGGACGAATCCACTATTAGTCTTGAAGATGATGATACTACATTGAAATCAACTTAAGATATTTTAGATTCATTTGGCAAATGTTCCGCAAACTATGATAAAACTGAGGCAATATGGCTCGGTAGGAAAAAGGATAGCCACAAAAACTATGTGCTGAAAGAGGATTAAAATGGATCTTTACTGGAAAATTTAAACTCCTTGATATCAAGTATGACCTTAATAAAACTGATACAACTTTCGTTAACAATGATGATAAAAAACAGAAGTTACTCGGATTCTAAAAAACTGGTCGCTTAGAAATCTTACCATAGCTGGAAAAATCACCGTTGTTAAGTCACTTGCTTTCCCTATTATCGTGCAATTATTTACAGTTTTACCAAATCCATCTTGCCATATTGTTCGACAAATAGAACATATATGTTTTAATAGTATATGGAAAAATAAAAAAGACAAAATAACTATACGTTAAAAAATATCTGTATTAAAGTGAAATGATATAAACGGTTATATAACTACAGTGGCGGAACCGCACAACATTACACGATGTGCGGTGTGCGCACCATGTGCGACTATACACGACATAGACGGACGGCCTGCGCACGATGTGCATGTATGCACGATGTTCTCATGGTACTTTTGGTAAGTTGTGCTATCACACAAATGTTTATATTTAAAATGGTAAACCTATTTAACATTTGATATAGTGTTCTCAGTAAACATCGTAGTTAAAAAGGTTTCTAAACGATTACTTCTGTTTTCTATCAACTGTCTTTCTTTAAAAGATATTTCTGACTTAACTATTTTGTTCGGGATTGGCTCTGTATTTGGCATCTGTTCTTAAGTAGTCGATTTGATTAGTGCGTGACTGAATGATGTTAGATAAGATGAAGATATGTATCTTCTTTTGTGGCACCGTATCCATGTGTATACCATTTGGAGAACTTTTTCAGACTTACTATATGTAAAATGTATCATAGAACGTGTAATAAGTACAAAGGACGCCATCTTAGGTTACTCAATAACACATTGCTAAATTGCTGCGTTTTGATAATAAGACGTTACATATACACCTGCAAATGTAAGTCTAGTATACCGTCAATAAAATGTGTCTTAGTATCTTTAAAACACCATCGAGAAATTGAATATTTAGCTTACAAGTTATACAGATAAAAAAATGACGCCCATTGGAACAGTTATTTAATTAATTAGTAATTACCTGAAATAAGAAAATAAGTAATGGTACAAAGAAACTGTATTGTTAAACAATTATCATTACATTTATATATATGATCATGTAATATGTTGTACTGGCTTTGTGTGAACCAAAATAAAATAAAAAATATGCATTACTAGCATTAATAAAGAAATAAAAAATCTTATGCTCCAACTATTATAATTCTGTTGTTTCACTAGCTAAAACT
This sequence comes from Mizuhopecten yessoensis, assembly GCF_002113885.1. NCBI lineage: Eukaryota > Metazoa > Mollusca > Bivalvia > Pectinida > Pectinidae > Mizuhopecten > Mizuhopecten yessoensis. The sequence goes on from NW_018408829.1 coordinate 363,929, forward strand.
CTTATGATACTGTTGTATCGCTAGCAACAACTTATATGGTTTTGTTGTATCTCTAGCTATAACTATTATGATTTTGTTATTTTGTTAGGTTGCTAGCTATAATTCTAATCATTCTGTTATATGGCTTCATGTAGCTCCAACTATAATCATTCTGTTGTGTCGATAGCTCAAACTCCAAATATTTTTTTGTACCGCTAGCTATAACTCCTATGATTCTGTTGTATCACTAACTTCTACTCTTATGCATCTGTTTTATCATTAACTTCTACTCTTATGATTATGTTGTATCACTAGCTTCTACTCTTTTGATTATGTTGTATCACTAACTTCTACTCTTATGTTTATGCTGTATAACTAACTTCTAATCTTATGATTATGTTGTATCACTAGCTCTCACTCTTATGATTGTGTTGTATCACTAGCTCTCACTCTTATGATTATGTTGTATCACTAACTTCTACTCTTATGATTATGTTGTATCACTAGCTCTCACTCTTATGATTGTGTTGTATCACTAGCTCTCACTCTTTTGATTCTGTTGTATCACTAACTTTCACTCTTATGATTATGTTGTATCACTAACTTCTACTCTTATGATTATGTTGTATCACTAACTTCTACTCTTATGATTCTGTTGTATTACTAACTTCTACTCTTATGAATATGTCGTATCACTAACTTCTACTCTTATGATTATGTTTTATCACTAAGTTCTACTCTTATGAATATGTCGTATCACTAACTTCTACTCTTATGATTATGTTGTATCACTAAATTCTACAATTATGAATGTGTTGCATCACTAACTCTCATTCTTAAGATACTGTTGTATCACTAACTTCTACTGTTATGATTATGTTGTATCACTAACTTCTACTCTTATGATTATGTTGTATCACTAGCTCTCACTCTTATGATTGTGTTGTATCACTAGCTCTCACTCTTTTGATTCTGTTGTATCACTAACTTCCACTCTTATGATTATGTTGTATCACTAACTTCTACTCTTATGATTATGTTGTATCACTAGCTCTCACTCTTATGATTGTGTTGTATCACTAGCTCTCACTCTTTTGATTCTGTTGTATCACTAACTTCCACTCTTATGATTATGTTGTATCACTAACTTCTACTCTTATGATTATGTTGTATCACTAGCTCTCACTCTTATGATTGTGTTGTATCACTAGCTCTCACTCTTTTGATTCTGTTGTATCACTAACTTCCACTCTTATGATTATGTTGTATCACTAACTTCTACTCTAATGATTGTGTTGTATCACTAGCTCTCACTCTTATGATTGTGTTGTATCACTAGCTATCACTCTTATGATTCTGTTGTATCACTAACTTCTACTCTTATGATTATGTTGTATCACTAGCTCTCACTCTTATTATACTGTTGTATCACTAGCTCTCACTCTTATGATACTGTTGTATCACTAACTTTCACTCTTATGATTATGTTGTATCACTAACTTCTACTCTTATGATTATGTTGTATCACTAACTTCTACTCTTATGATTCTGTTGTATTACTAACTTCTACTCTTATGAATATGTCGTATCACTAACTTCTACTCTTATGATTATGTTTTATCACTAAGTTCTACTCTTATGAATATGTTGTATCACTAACTTCTACTCTTATGATTATGTTGTATCACTAACTCTCACTCTCATAATACTGTTGTATCACTAGCTCTCACTCTTATGATTCTGTTGTATGACTAACTTCTACTCTTATGATTATGTTGTATCTCTAACATCTACTCTTATCATTATGTTGTATCTCTAGCTCTCACTCTTATTATACGGTTGTATCACTAACTTCTACTCTGATGAATATGTCGTATCACTAACTTCTATTCTTATGATTATGTTTTATCACTAACTTCTACTCTTATGATTATGTTGTATCACTAAATTCTACAATTATGATTATGTTATATCACTTACTCTCAATCTTAAGATACTGTTGTATCACTAACTTCTACTGTTATGATTATGTTGTATCACTAGCTCTCACTCTTATGATACTGTTGTATCACTAACTTCTACTCTTATGATTCTGTTGTATCAATAGCTCTCACTCTTATGATTATGTTGTATCACTAACTTCTACTGTTATGATTATGTTGTATCACTAGCTCTCACTCTTACGATTATGTTGTATCACTAGCTCTCACTCTTATGATTATGTTGCATCACTAAATTCTACTCTTATGATTCTGTTGTATCACTAACTTCTACTGTTATGATTATGTTGTAACACTAGCTCTCACTCTTGTGATACTGTTGTATCACTAGCTCTCACTCTTACGATTATGTTGTATCAATAGCTCTCACTCTTATGATTATGTTGTATCACTAGCTCTCACTCTTATGATACTGTTGTATCACTAACTTCTGCTCTTATGATTCTGTTGTATCAATAGCTCTCACTCTTATGATTATGTTGTATCACTAGCTCTCACTCTTACGATTATGTTGTATCAATAGCTCTCACTTTTATGATTATGTTGTATCACTAGCTCTCTCTCTTATGATTGTGTTGTATCACTAGCTATCACTCTTATGATTCTGTTGTATCACTTACTTCTACACTTATGATTCTGTTGTATCACTAGCTCTCATTCTTATGATACTGTTGTATCACTAGCTCTCACTCTTATCATTCTGTTGTATTACTAACTTCTACTCTTATGATTATGTTGTATCTCTAACATCTACTCTTATCATTATGTTGTATCTCTAGCTCTCACTCTTATTATACGGTTGTATCACTAACTTCTACTCTTATGAATATGTCGTATCACTAACTTCTACTCTTATGATTATGTTTTATCACTAACTTTTACTCTTATGATTATGTTGTATCACTAAATTCTACAATTATGATTATGTTTTATAACTAACTCTCAATCTTAAGATACTGTTGTATCACTAACTTCTACTGTTATGATTATGTTGTAACACTAGCTCTCACTCTTATGATTGTGTTGTAACACTCGCTTGCAATCTTATGATTCTGTTGTATCACTAGCTCTCACTCTTATGATACTGTTGTAACACTAGCTCTCACTCTTATGATACTGTTGTATCACTAGCTCTCACTCTTGTGATACTGTTGTGTCACTAGCTCTCACTCTAATGATTTCGTTATGTCCCTAGCTATATCTCTAATCATTCTGTTGATTCGCTACGTGTAGCTCTTATAATCTTATCATTATGTTATGTCGCTAGCTTAAACTCCAAAGATTCTGTTACATCGATAGCTTCTACGCTTTTGATACTGTTATATCGCCCGCTCTTTTTCCAAACATTCGCTTATATCGTTAGCTCTCACTTTAATAATCTTGTTATATCGCTAGCACTAACCCTAACGAGTCTGTTATACCGCTAACTGAAAATCTAATGGGTTTGCTTGTATAAAAGCTCTTTACCATTACATCGTTCGGTTAACCTCAAACAGTTGATGCAATAACATAGTGTAAAAGGAACACGGATGAAAAGACACGTGTACTTAACATAATACGCGTTTTGAATAACCAACGGATTTCGATAGCATCTAATGCTGTGGTCTGCCAATATGATACATATAAATATAGGCTTAAAGGTGTGCAATTGTAGCTACCTTACTTTTCACTTTATTCACAAGAATGTGTACCGCAATAAAACAAGCAAAGTACAGTTCGACAGCCATTTGCTATTAGTTATCCAGAGTAACGAATAATTTCTAACTTTGATTCTCTTGACTATGGACGCCCTTGTGTTTTGTTTTAATTCCAAATATAGATATACTCTACCAATATTGCAGGAAGTGATAACTGCATCATCAGCTTTATGCATCATAATCATGACTCAATCAATTTCTGTGAAAACGTAATATTTATTTATTATATAAATAATTTGTTTCTACTAGAAATATACCAAAAGTAACGCAATCAAGTATCGGCTAATGGCCTCGCGTCCGTTAACGAGTCATGTGACGATTAGCCAGAGCGTGACGTTTGGTGCGAAAAGTGTTAGCAAAGGCGTTACATTATCGCTTTTTAACGTACGGGAAATGAAAGCTTACCTCATTGTATTCTATTTCCTTCATTTTATTTGTCTAATAGTACTGGTTAGGATAATTTATCAGGATACCATCATCATTGTCCCACTAAGCAGTCGTACGTTGTGACTTTCTTCCAATACAACAATACTTTCACCTGATATAACGAAACTGCCAAACTGTCTCATAATACAACAGGACTATCATCAGATACAGCGACTGTGTTACCTAATGCACCGAGGCTGTCACCTGATAAAACGAGACTGTCACCTGATATAACGAGGGTATCCCCTGATATAACGAAAGTGTCATCTAATACAACGAGAGTATCACCTGATATAACGAGAGTGTCACCTGATACAACGAGAGTATCACCTGACATAACGAGAGTATCACCTGATATAACGAAAGTGTCATCTGATACAACGAGAGTGTCACCTGATACAACGAGAGTATCACCTGATACAACGAGAGTATTACCTGCTATAACGAGAGTATCACCTGCTATAACGAGAGTATCACCTGATACACCGAGAGTATCACCTGATATAACAAGAGTATCACTTGATACAACGAGAGTATCACCTAACATAACGAGAGTATCACCTGACATAACGAGAGTATCACCTGACATAACGAGAGTATCACCTAATATAACGAAAGTGTCATCTAACACCACGAGAGTATCACCTAATATAACGAGACTAAAGTGTCATATGATACAACGAGAGTATCACCTGATACAACAAGAGTATCACCTGATATAACGAGAGTATCACCTGATACAACAAGAGTATCACCTGACATAACGAGAGTATCACCAGACATAACGAGAGAATCACCTGATACAACGAGAGTATCACCTGACATAACGAGAGTATCACCTGACATAACGAGAGTATCACCTGATATAACGAAAGTGTAATCTGATACAACGAGAGTGTCACCTGATACAACAAGAGTATCACCTGATACAACGAGAGTATTACCTGCTATAACGAGAGTATCACCTGATACACCGAGAGTATCACCTGATATAACGAGAGTATCACTTGATACAACGAGAGTATCACCTAACATAACGAGAGTATCACCTGACATAACGAGAGTATCACCTGACATAACGAGAGTATCACCTAATATAACGAAAGTGTCATCTAACACCACGATAGTATCACCTGATATAACGAGAGTATCACCTGATATAACGAAAGTGTCATCTGATACAACGAGAGGGTCACCTGATACAACGAGAGTATCACCTGATACAACGAGAGTATTACCTGCTATAATGAGAGTATCACCTGCTATAACGAGAGTATCACCTGATACAACGAGAGTATCACCTGATATAACGAGAGTATCACTTGATACAACGAGAGTATCACCTAACATAACGAGAGTATCACCTGACATAACGAGAGTATCACCTGACATAACGAGAGTATCACCTAATATAACGAAAGTGTCATCTAACACCACGAGAGTATCACCAAATATAACGAGACTAAAGTGTCATATGATACAACGAGAGTATCACCTGATACAACAAGAGTTTCACCTGATATAACGAGAGTATCACCTGATACAACGAGAGTATCACCTGACATAACGAGAGTATCACCAGACATAACGAGAGAATCACCTGATACAACGAGAGTGTCACCTGCTATAACGAGACTGTCACCTGATATAACGAGAGTGTCACCTGATACAACGAAAGTTGCACATGATACAACGAGAGGAGTGTCACCTGCTATAACGAGAGTATCATCTGATACAATTAGAGTGTCACCGGATACAACGGGCGTGGCACCTGATGCAACAGCAGTGTCACCAGCTACAACACGCGTGGCACCTGCTATAACGAGACCATTACCTGTTATAACGTGAGTGTCACTTATGTGACACCGCGAGTTTCACCTGTGTTGCAACGAGTGTCATGGGTGTTACGTGATGCAACGAGAGTGCCATATTTTACGGCAAGAGCGTCACATGATACAACGATAATCTCACCGAATACAGCAAGACTGTACCTTGATATTAAATAACTGTTGCCTGATACAACGAGAGTGGCATCTGAGAATATCAATTGATATTATAAGACTGTTACCCGATACAACCAATGTGCACCTGATATAACGAGACTGTTACCAGATACAACGAGAATGTTTAACCAAATACTACAAGAGTGTTGACGGACATAACCAGAAAAATGCCTAATACAACAAGACTGATATCTGAAATAACAAGAGTTGCTATTAAAACAACGAGAATGCTTATGATATAACGAGACTATTAACTGATACAACGAGAGTGGCACCTCTCATTTATATGAATATTGAGAAAAATATCTTCTTACTTAATGTATAATGGTGATTTGTACGCCTTTTTTGTTTATCAATTATAACTAATACTTTTATCAATATGCTGTAAAGCGCGTTAGAGTTTGATTTTAAAAACATCAGGCTTCGGTATCACAAACGTACTTGAGGCCGCCTCAAGCTCAGATTTGAGTCCAAACTCAAGAATTCAAGCTCAGCGTACGTGTTTCATAAACTAAAAACTTAGCTCAGCGCCTCAAGCTGAGGCCAAAAAGCTGAGACTGCCCAAGAGCAGACTTAAGTTCGAACTCAAGCTCCGGAATGAAACTGTTTGCAATAAAATGGCAGGCTTGGCGAACACTTATAATGTCAAGAAAATATTTTTGCATTATTGATTTGTCACAATCATCCAAAGTGTTGGAGACACACACAATCTTTACTAGACAATTATGCAGGTAAACCATATATATTGTCAATTTATTTGCCATTTGTTGAAAATACAGTCGTTTTAATAAGCCGTGAAATGAGTCTGAGATGACTGGGGTTCGAATACGATAGCCCTGGGCCTGAGTGCGATTTGAAATATAAATAGTCTATGCGTTAAAGTTTCCAACCAAAGGACTTTTAATGAAAAACTGAGCATGTGATCTTTTAAATGATGTATTTTCATATTGTTTTACTATTTGTAAGACGATATATCGTGCCTTGTTTGTGGCCAAGTCGGACCGACTTTGGGCTATGCTCTGAGATGATGTTACAATACAGAAAATCTTTAGGTAAAATAACAACATTTGAATGTGTTGACATGCAATTCTGGGTACAATCAGTAATTTGTTTCATTAATTTACACATAACAGTATATATTTCATTCTGAAAAATAACAAAAACGATGCAAATACCTTGTAATGTAATTTCTCAAAAACGTCGTCCGATCGTTAGAAGCGCCTACTGACCATGATAAGTAATACTACAATGTAAATGCATTGCGGGACTTGATTAAATGCACCAGGATACAGCGACTTATCATCAATGAAAACATCTTTAAGGTTTTAAACCAAGAATTTCTAATATATGCTATTTTATACCAAAGTTATACAGTACCAGTTGAACAAACAAAGTCAAAACACACATATATAAAAATACTTTCCTTGTGAATGATGAGTTCAATGATTGATAAAAGTGGGGCAAAGGAATGACCTGATAGAAATATTATGCCGCAGGGACCTGATAATTTGTTACTGCTATATTTGGACCTAACCTTAGGTGTTCAGAGTAAATAGTTTCGATCCAAATATAGCGGTTACAAATTATCAGTTCCCTGTGTATTTCACCACATGATATTTACTACATAATGTCTACCATAAAAAAAAGATGTATTTTAAAACCACATGTGTTCTGCGGTGTATTTGAAATCTTTAAATGTCTATGTAGATATATTCAACAGATTTAGATAAAACAGAATATATGGTATAATTCTATGAACGGTCGTTGTTTTACATGTACAAACGATTGCATGACTTTTAAAATCCATTAAATGTCTGGGTTTTGTTCTCTCATTATATTTTCATAATTTGCAGTTTCGCAATTTTCAAGATACGACAAGTGTATCTTGGGAATTAAATATTTTGCCATAAAGGTTTAGTAAGATAATGAACAAACTGGCGTTATGTAACAAGTATAGTTTCCTTTGAATAATATATGTGTGGTTTGACTTTGCACATCTTGAAAATCGCTCAACGAACAGAATTAAACGTATTGTGAAAGAAATATTCAAATAACTCTCTTTCATGTTTCAAATATTTCTCTCGATAAGTAACATTATAAATGAGATAAGGAAAACTCACTGAAATATTTAGAAATGCAGGAAGTTAAGAGGGAAAAAGATAACTGTGAACTTTAATTGGCAGAGGACTGTATATATAGGTAGATAGCATGATGTATTAAAATAGATCATTATAACACAAATATATTAAGATTTTAAAAAAGAAATGTTTGAAAAAAGGGTGGAGGTGGATTGGAAAACACTGACCTGAAAGTTCCATAATACAAAATTTTCTGCATTTACTACATTTCACATTATAAGGAATCACTTCCCACTACCTATGCCAATTACAACAATGATTAAGTGACAATCGATGACAACGTAAAGGAACCAGAAGAAATGAATATCGTTCCTGTGGAAATTTTGAAACCCATATTTAATAAATGTTTGCAAAAATGTAAGTCTATTATTTGTAAAATTTGATGGATTAAGGAAATCAATGACAATATTTATTAGGCTTCACATTAAAAAGTGCGTGTTTAGACATATCGCATGGAACACTTTCACCTCAAAATATAATAGCACTTATGGCAATACACCATATAGTGCCGTTATCAGAGGGCGCATGCTGAATTGGTGTTGTGCAACCTGAAGCCTACTTGGCGGAAGTTATAAGGGGTTATCCCCCTTGTTACATGAAAACCAATTTGGAAGAGAGCCGTCCGAGTGAAATCAGACTAAGTTTATCGAAGATGTAATAGCACCCGCCCCCCCCCCCCCCCCCCCCCCCTGCTTTATTTATATTGCTTGTATTGATGTGAATCAGTTGATATCTGTTTCCCAGTATCAACTGATCATTATTGTCATCTGATTGATTCGTAGTCAGCTGAAATCTGCTTCCCAGGATCAGCTGATTTTTGTTTTTAATTATATTGCTTAATTGGTTGAGAACTTGTTTCCCAGAATCAATCAATTAAATTGTTGATTGAAATTGAAATTTATTGATGGCGTGCCATTATGGTCTATTGGCAGACCGGCCGCCATATATACCTATTCAATAAAGCTGTGACCATAAATCCAAATTAAGATTCTCTGTTATATGTGCATCTACTGATAACACATATATACATGTTTATTGTGTAGTCGAAGGAATATATACACTTGGTTAGCTACATTGATTAGGCAATGGCACTTAAAAGTACCAACAATAAAGTTAGGTTTTACTTGAATAGTCTTTGAGTCACGACTATGTATAATACATATCCCAGTCTCGATTGGTAGACCAGTGATAATTTAGTTTAAAGAAAGAGAATCATAACACGTTTTGTGTCGCACCTACAGTATGTTCTTTGTTACGTCGTGGTACCACGTATTAAGTACAAAGTAAACGCAATGTCCGCGACGTAGCCATTTCCTCTAGATCTTTGTCGTTAACGGAATCTTTTTGACCACACAGGTTACAAATTAATCTTTATTTTCATCATAGGAACTTTCTAACACTTTGGCCTTTCCTTACCTCGAAAACTAACTCATTTATAGCATATTCTGATTTATTTTGAGTGAAGTAGATGCATAATGTTAAAAACAGTGTGATAGTACTTAAAAAACTGTTACGAAGATTGTACCTCTTCTTCGTTTAATGATATCAAATTCTTTTAAAATTATTTCAGCGTGAACATGTTAACACACAACAGGTGCGACATCGCGCGAAAAACTGCACAATCGTGATACGAGAAATGTGCTCTTTTTGGTGTGAATAGTTCAGCGGAAGTTTAAGTCGGCAAGCTCAGCTGAGCTTGAGTTTAACCAGCCGAACCTTAAGTTTTACCAGCTTTGTGATACCCATTTAACAGGTCACAAGCTATTAGTTATGGAGGCATACTTTCAAATTTTCATTCAATAAATATTGTTGTTCTCCCAGCTCAATACTTGGGCCACTGTTTTTTAAAATTGTATATCAATGATTATCCGAAAAGAATAATGCATCTGCTGTTACTAGGCGACGCCTCACAAAGTCTCAAGGACAAACCTGTTGATGTTTTGGAACACAAAATGACCGAGGACTCTTTACGTTCTATAAAATAGATAAAAGACAATAAACATAAACTCAATTTGAGTAAGACTTAGGGTTAACTGGATCACGTCAAACATTATGAAAGTGCTGTGCATTACATGTTACTATAAACAACATTACCAATGTAACTGTAACATTTGCGAAATTGCGAGCTGTTTTTATTGTTTAACATCGAAAAATCATATAGATTATGCTCTAAGAAAAAACCGATTAGTATACTAAAGCGACCTCGGCCATTTATGTCAAATGATGTGCTCAGAAAGGTGTACCAAACAAATTTTTTTCCCACTTTATATATTGTTCATCTCTTTGAAGTGTAACAAGTAACAGGTCTTCTCTGAAAAATACTTACACTTTAAAAGAGGGCAGATATATTATTATTAATTGTTAAAACTATTCTTCCTCCTGCCAAAGCACTCTTGAATGCATGAAATGAATGCCTATTACAAGAGTATATGGTGGTGTGTCAAAGCAGAGAGTATGTTTATGTGTCAAACAAGAGTAAATATTTGTATGTCAAAGCAGGAGTGTATATTTGTATACCAAAGCAGGTGTGTATGTTTGTATATCAAAGCAGGATTAAATGTTTGTATGACAAAGCAGGAGTGTATGTTTGTATGTCAAAGCAGGAGTGTATGTTTGTAAATCAAAACAGGAGTAAATGTGTGTATATCAAAGCAGGAGTGTATGTTTGTATATCAAATCAGGTGTGTATGTTTGTATGACAAAGCAGGCGTGAATGTTTGTATATCAAAACAGGAGTAAATGTGTGTATATCAAAACGGGAGTAAAAGTTTGTATATCAAAGCAGGATTAAATGTTTGTATGTCAAAGCAGACGTGTATGTTTGTATGACAAAGCAGGTGTGTATGTTTTTATGTCAAAGCAGGAGTGTATGTTTCTATATCAAAGCAGGAGTGTATGTTTGTATGACAAAGCAGGTGTGTATGTTTGTATGTCAAAGCAGGAGTAAATGTTTGTATATCAAAGCCGGAGTGTATGTTTGTATGTCAAAGCAGGAGTGTATGTTTGTAAATCAAAACAGGAGTAAATGTGTGTATATCAAAGCAGGAGTGTATGTTTCTATATCAAAGCAGGTGTGAATGTTTGTATGTCAAAGCAGGAGTGTATGTTTCTATATCAAAGCAGGTGTGTATGTTTGTATGTCAAAGCAGGAGTAAATGTTTGTATATCAAAGCCGGAGTGTATGTTTGTATGTCAAAGCAGGAGTGTATGTTTGTATATAAAAGCCGGAGTGTATGTTTGTATACCAAAGCAGGATTAAATGTTTGTATGACAAAGCAGGTGTGTATGTTTGTATATCAAAACAGGAGTAAATGTGTGTATATCAAAGCAGGAGTGTATGTTTCTATATCAAAGCAGGGGTGTATGTTTGTATATCAAAGCAGGCGTGTATGTTTGTATGTCAAAGCAGGGGTGTATGTTTGTATGTCAAAGCAGGAGGGTATGTTTGTATGTCAAAGCAGGAGGGTATGTTTGTATGTCAAAGCAGGAGGGTATGTTTGTATGTCAAAGCAGGAGTGTATCTGTGTATATCAAAGCAGGTGTGCATGCTTGTATATCAAAGCAGGTGTGTATGTTTGTATGTCAAAGCAGGAGTGTATCTGTGTATATCAAAGCAGGTGTGCATGTTTGTATATCAAAGCAGGTGTGTATGTTTGTATGTCAAAGCAGGAGTAAATGTTTGTATATCAAAGCAGGAGTGTATGTTTTTATGTCAAAGCAGGAGTGTATGTTTGTATGTCAAAGCAGGAGTGTATCTCTGTATATCAAAGCAGGTGTGTATGTTTGTATGTCAAAGCAGGAGTAAATGTTTGTATATCAAAGCCGGAGTGTATGTTTGTATCTCAAAGCAGGAGTGTATGTTTCTATATCAAAGCAGGTGTGTATGTTTTTATGTCAAAGCAGGAGTGTATGTTTGTATATAAAAGCCGGAGTGTATGTTTGTATACCAAAGCAGGAGTGTATGTTTGTATGACAAAGCAGGAGTAAATGTGTGTATATCAAAGCAGGTGTGTATGTTTGTATGACAAAGCAGGAGTGTATGTTTGTATGTCAAAGCAGGAGTAAATGTTTGTATATCAAAGCAGGATTAAATGTTTGTATGACAAAGCAGGAGTGTATGTTTGTATGACAAAGCAGGAGTATATGTTTGTATGACAAAGCAGGTGTGTATGTTTTTATGTCAAAGCGGGAGTGTATGTTTGTATATAAAAGCCGGGGTGTATGTTTGTATAGCAAAGCAGGAGTGTATGTTTGTATGACAAAGCAGGAGTAAATGTGTGTATATCAAAGCAGGAGTGTATGTTTCTATATCAAAGCAGGAGTGTATGTTTGTATGACAAAGCAGGAGTAAATGTGTGTATATCAAAGCAGTTGTGTATGTTTGTATGACAAAGCAGGAGTGTATGTTTGTATGTCAAAGCAGGCGTGAATGTTTGTATATCAAAACAGGAGTAAATGTGTGTATATCAAAACAGGAGTAAAAGTTTGTATATCAAAGCAGGATTAAATGTTTGTATGTCAAAGCAGACGTGTATGTTTGTATGACAAAGCAGGCGTGAATGTTTGTATGACAAAGCAGGAGTGTATGTTTGTATATCAAAGCAGGTGTGTATGTTTTTATGTCAAAGCAGGATTGTATGTTTGTATATCAAAGCCGGAGTGTATGTTTGTATACCAAAGCAGGAGTGTATGTTTGTATGACAAAGCACGAGTGTATGTTTGTATGTCAAAGCAGGTGTGTATGTTTGTATGACAAAGCAGGAGTGTATGTTTCTATATCAAAGCAGGTGTGTATGTTTGTATGTCAAAGCAGGAGTGGATCTTTGTATATCAAAGCAGGTGTGTATGTTTGTATGTCAAAGCAGGTGTGTATGATTGTATGTCAAAGCAAGTGTGTATGTTTCTATATCAAAGCAGGAGTGTATGTTTGTATATCAAAACAGGAGTGTATGTTTGTAAATCAAAACAGGAGTAAATGTTTCTATATCAAAGCAGGTGGGTATGTTTGTAAATCAAAACAGGAGTAAATGTTTCTATATCAAAGCAGGTGTGTACGTTCGTAAATCAAAACAGGAGTAAATGTTTCTATATCAAAGCAGGTGTGTACGTTCGTAAATCAAAACAGGAGTAAATGTTTCTATATCAAAGCAGGTGTGTACGTTCGTAAATCAAAACAGGAGTAAATGTTTCTATATCAAAGCAGGTGGGTATGTTTGTAAATCAAAACAGGAGTAAATGTTTCTATATCAAAGCAGGTGTGTACGTTCGTAAATCAAAACAGGAGTAAATGTTTCTATATCAAAGCAGGTGTGTACGTTCGTAAATCAAAACAGGAGTAAATGTTTCTATATCAAAGCAGGTGTGTATGTTTGTAAATCAAAACAGGAGTAAATGTTTCTATATCAAAGCAGGTGTGTACGTTCGTAAATCAAAACAGGAGTAAATGTTTCTATATCAAAGCAGGTGTGTACGTTCGTAAATCAAAACAGGAGTAAATGTTTCTATATCAAAGCAGGTGTGTACGTTCGTAAATCAAAACAGGAGTAAATGTTTCTATATCAAAGCAGGTGTGTACGTTCGTAAATCAAAACAGGAGTAAATGTTTCTATATCAAAGCAGGTGGGTATGTTTGTAAATCAAAACAGGAGTAAATGTTTCTATATCAAAGCAGGTGTGTACGTTCGTAAATCAAAACAGGAGTAAATGTTTCTATATCAAAGCAGGTGTGTATGTTTGTATGTAAAAGCAGGAGTGTATCTTTGTATATCAAAGCAGGTGTGTATATTTGTATGTCAAAGCAGGTGTGTATGTTTGTATGACAAAGCAGGGGTGTATGTTTCTATATCAAAGCAGGTGTGTATGTTTGTAAATCAAAACAGGAGTAAATGTTTCTATATCAAAGCAGGTGTGTACGTTCGTAAATCAAAACAGGAGTAAATGTTTCTATATCAAAGCAGGTGTGTATGTTTGTATGTCAAAGCAGGAGTGTATATTTGTTTGTCAAAGCAGGTGTGCATGTTTGTATATCAAAGCAGGTGTGTATGTTTGTATATCAAAGCAGGAGTGTATGTTTGTTTGTTAAAGCAGGAGTGTATGTTTGTATGTCAAAGCAGGAGGGTATGTTTGTTTGTCAAAGCAGGAGTGTATGTTTGTATGTCAAAGCAAGTGTGTATGTTTGTATGTCGAAGCAGGAGTAAATGTTCATGTGTCAAAGCAGGTGTGTATGTTTGTATGTCAAATCAGGAGTGTATGTTTCTATATCAAAGCAGGTGTGAATGTTTGTATGTCAAAGCAGGAGGAAATGTTTCTATATCAAAGCAGGTGTGTATGATTGTATGTCAAAGCAGGAGTAAATGTTTCTATATCAAAGCAGGTGTGTATGATTGTATGTCAAAGCAAGTGTGTATGTTTCTATATCAAAGCAGGAGTGTATGTTTGTATATCAAAGCAGGAGTGTATGTTTGTATATCGAAGCAGGATTAAATGTTTGTATGTCAAAGCAGGATTAAATGTTTGTATGTCAAAGCAGGATTAAATGTTTGTATGTCAAAGCAGGAGTGTATGTTTGTAAATCAAAACAGGAGTAAATGTGTGTATATCAAAGCAGGAGTGTATGTTTCTATATCAAAGCAGGTGTGAATGTTTGTATATCAAAGTAGGAGTGTATGTTTGTATGACAAAGCAGGTGTGTACGTTAATATGTCAAAGCAGGAGTGTATGTTTGTATATCAAAGCAGGTGTGTATGTTTGTATGACAAAGCAGGAGTGTATGTTTGTATATCAAAGCAGGAGTGTATGTTTGTATGACAAAGCAGGTGTGTATGTTTGTATGCCGAAGTAGGAGTGAATGTGTATGTGTCAAATCAGGAGTGTATATATGTATGCCCAAACAGGAGTGTATATTTGTATGTCAAATCAGTGGTGTAGTTTGTATGTGAAAGCACGAGTGTATTTGTATATGTCGAAGCAGGAGTGTTTGTTTATGTGTCTGAAATATAGTAGATGTCTATATTTCAAAGCATTGCCTCTAATTACTGTTGAAATTATAATATTTCATGATTTTGTTTGTTTGTATTTGGTTGATCGCCCTCGCAACAAGAGAGTTTTTATGGAAATGGATGCATTAAGAGACACTGCCGTTGAAAGGATCAACCCTGGTCTCTGCGATATCCCTCAAATAGAACAAAAACAGAAGAAACCTCCGATACATCAGGTGTCTTTATATAAGTCGCCTTTTACGCCATGCAGTGCTTATCCCGAACCTACACAGGATTACAACAATGAGTATACTCCGACACACTAAAACACGGTGTACTTATCAATAATTCAATTTAACAAGAAAAAGAATGCCTATTTAATAAAGAAGAACCTTTGTTTAATTAAATGACAATGATGTACACGTGTTTCATTTACTTATGTACGACGATAAGAAGGTTGTGCAAGATAGTTTAGCAAAAACAAAAAACACAAAGGCAAATGATGTTCCTATAGACATCCATACAATGACATACAATTGTTTCTGCATATGAAATGTTACACTGGCACTTATCAGCAATCTGTGGTCTATAACTAGTCTAACTCGGGCTGTTTTTGGCAATTAATATTTCACACATTGGACATTATCCGGAACGGATCAGTTCCCGTGACCAAATAATAATGTACAGTCTAATGGATTCCCGACGATAAAAATGTCAGTAGGCATTGATCACGGCTACATCTCTCCCGAAACCTCCTCTGATTGTCAAACATGACAACTTTGATATGAAATATGCAGTAACTTAATCATACTACTTTTTGTTATCAATGTATTGGATGATTTCCATCACAATATGCAAAGTAACACATTTTTGGTAACATATAGTTAGTAATTATTGCCATGTGGCATAGTGATATTCTCAATCTTTTCAAACAACTTTTAATGATACGTCTTTTAAAGGTAACGTTCAAGATTTGGTTTCTCGAAAAGAAACACTTATTGAATATGTCCTTGCTCTAGATTAAAAAATGAAACTAATTTCATACATAAAATAACTACGCAAATGCTTAAATATCCAACAAAGGTATGTGTAATTAGAGTAACCAGATGTCTTAAATACATTCCGACATAATTAGAGTAGCTAGTCATCTGGATTACATTCCTACATCATTGTCACTGTTAAGTTTAGTTAGAGTAGCTAGCTATCTTAATTACATTCCTATATTATTGTCACTGGTATATATTTTTAGAGTAGATAGACATCTTAAATATATTCCTATATCATTTTCACTGTTAAGTTTAATTAGAGTAGCTAGATATCTTAATTACATTCATGAATCATTGACACTAGTATGATTAATTGGAGTAGCTAGATATCTTAATTACTTTCCTAAATTTCTGACACTGGTATGTTTAATCAAAGTAGCTTGATTTTCTAATTACATTCCAAAATCATTGTCACTTGTATGTTTAATAAGGGTGGCTAGATATCTTAATTACATTCCTAAATCATTGACACTGGTATGTTTAATTAGAGTAGCTAGATATCTTAATAACATTCCTACATGATTGTCACATTGTACCCATATGAATCCATGATTATTTTGAAGTGATGCTATATTTGAATTTAATACATTTGATGCTCTATTACCTGACCTGGAACGCATTTGTAGCCATACCGAGACAATACAATACTAAAAACGTCCCCCAATATTAACAGCTGCCAAACCCTTGCTCCAGGTTACAAATAAACGCTATGTTTCAAAAAAACATTTTGTTTGTACAGCAGTATCCAGAGGCCTGTTATGTAGTGACTGTCCCAATCACCTGCTCTCTAGACTGCTTTTAAAGTTTTACTAAGTACATTTTTTTAGTGCTAAATTTTCTACATCATGTTTAATTAGCCTCTTTATCTTAATCCTTCCAACGTAGTTATCTTATGATAAAATTTGTTGTTTGCCTTTACACTGTTACAATGTTTTACCATTTATATATAAAAATGTTTGTCGAAATACATGCTCCTAAGAGCTTATGTTAACTATGACATATATTCAACGCAAAATACAGTTTCTTGTAGTTATCTGATAGTTATCTGATAGTTATCTGATAACTATCAGTAGTTATCTGATAGTTATCTGATATGTTATTGATCATTGACCGTTATCTGATAGTTTTAAGATAAAAAAACAAAAACACACAAGCTTTTAATCAAGAACTTTTCCTCGACAATGCGCCTATGTATAAACTTTGGCACGATGAGGACACAAGTGAAGGTATTCTGTTGATGCCGACATGTACAAATGTATGTAAACTATAAAACGAAAGTAGGTCTGCGCGATCGAAAACATCTAATGCTAATATTTTCGCATAAATGTCGGTTATTACTTGATGTGATAGCAATGGATTCAACGAGTGTTACCTTGAGTTGTATTCTAGCACATCAGTGGCTCAATACATACGGTATTAATCTGTTAATGTTCGTTAATCGTCTGTTTTTTATAACCGTCCCGATTTTGTCGTGAGTCGTTCTCTTATCACTTATCGCTTCCGGTTACGTCAAAAATGCATTTTTTCAATACATGTTGTCACAAAATCTTGGTATTAAATTATTTAAGATAGTTTAAAGAATAAACGAGTTAACAAAAACAATATCAATACATTGTTAATATTTTTTTCTTGAATGTTTGCGAAGCAGACGACGTTTGATCATAATATCGAAACTAGAACATTTTTTCACCAAAAATTTGTTTTAACATTTGAAAGAAAAAAGTTTGGAGTGGAAAAAATCTTTTTTTTTTTGAATTAATGAAAGTGATACATACAAAGAAATAAAGTAAACAATTGATAAAAATTCATCAAAAACATCATCCTTAGAGACTATGTTCTGGGCATGATCGTTTAGAAGCTTTGCAATACTGACTCTTTCAAACGCGCATCAGCTCGAGATTAGGTCCTATTTAAAAAATGGCGACTGGAAGTAGCAAGGCGGATTAGATTGGAACTTCAATTGTGTATATTTCAGCAAGTAAACCCTGTACAAAGAGCCGGTGTGGTCAGATCATCTAATTTAGTCAACATGTACTCAGATCGGTCGTTGTTTAGTCGCTACGGTCATTCACATAAAAATTCGGATTATTATATATATCTTATTTTAACTATTGTCAAATCCTTCGCGGCGTCCATTTTTTCAAAGTCTTCATCATGAACATGCATATTCCTTTAATTTGGTAACTCAGTACAAATGCTCAGACGACCGGACTCTGATCATCACATTTCTGGCGGCCATTTTTAAAAAGTGACAAATCAACGAAAAGAGGATTCCGGCATTCTTCTTAATAAGAACAATCTATTCCGTTTTCGGTCACTATCAGTTCGGGATGTTGATAAGTCACTCCCATAACCTACAAAAGGGCGTCGCTCAAGTGGGAAAGTTTGAACAATTGAAAACCGAAGACTACTGACGGAATGTTGCAGCTGTCGGTGATGAAAAGGGCGGTTTTGAATCAACAAATAACCGATGTATTGAAACACGCGATTCATGTGTTGTGTTATACCAGATTTAGGCTGTCAGCACCTTACAACTTAGCGAAACCATACGGTGTCGGGAAATTTTCCATTTTCTCCCAGTAGTACACTCTGGCCCAACACCAGACATATATCTGTGTCGGGGCAGATGAAACTCTGGTATACTTCAGTAACGACACATTGGCTACAGGTCCTTTGCTTGACAAAATTAAACCGTTAATTTGACCGTGCACTGATCATTGTATGCATGCAATTTAATTCTTTTTTCTTTCACACACGTTGAATATACAACATGGTTTTCGTCCCAGATCATTTGCTTTGATTCGTTATAGGTACGCTTTAGAATTTGACTGACAGTTTCATCATCAAGATTATCCAAAATTTCTTTGCATATTAATATAAATATAGGAACAGTTACTCCTACCTAAACTAGCTACTAAGTCCTGTTTACAAGATACATATTTGTAATTTACAATATTTCAAACAATGTGTGTTAGTTAATACAAGCAATAGGTTAAACATAAGATGTTCAGCGTGTAAAGTGACAATCGAATCGCTAGTATGATATAGACTGCAAAAAAATATAAAAAAAATAAAATAGCACGTCCTATTTAACTTGAAAATTATCCATAGGCATATAAATGTAGACCGTATGATAACCATAACAGGTATTCATCTTCATATCTAAATGCATATAGGATGGCTTGGTATTTACAAGACGTCTGCGCTCAATGTTCTAAAATGCAGACGTAAACAGGGGACTTTTCAATGCCTTCTTCAATGTGGCAAAGTTAAATTAATGAACCGTCAAAATCGGTATAAATGTATCGACGATGAAAATTAATATAACCTTTTTAGTTAAAGGTACGGATTGAAAGGCTATTACTGTTTTCACTGTTCAGTCCCATTGGTAAGATAGAACACTGAATTCGAATAAGTATTTTATAAATAACACAAGACTGTTAATTAAAGTGCGTAGCATACCTAACGATGTTAAATTTGAATTGATAAAGATGCTTTCATACCCTCTTGGGTTCATATTAAACATAAGTTATGGATGGATTACTCAACTCCTTCGCTATTTCTTCTTACTTGTGGACCATGTCATAGACGTCTGTTTGAACCCCATTAAGTATAATAAATTTGTTACACAGGACACCAACTACAAGCTTTCCCCCTGTTATATAATATTTTCCCACAAATTCGTTTATATCAGTAACTATAAATGTGATTAGGTCATTATCCAAACTTAGCCATTAAGTAATTTACTGCAATCCAATAAACAATAGTGATTAGCGTAATTATGTGAACAACTCGCATCCATGTAGATCACGAATAGTACCCATCCCATCTGTCGTTAGTGTAATTAGTGAAGAGACAGCTGTTTCAGGAGAGACAGCAACAAAACAAGCTCATATGAGGTACAAACCAGAATACAGGCGATCGGCAGACTTGCTAAATGTCCATAGAACAAAAGCCTGTTGACCATATTAGCGTTCATTCAAATCTCGTTTAAACGTATTGCCATGTTATGCCATATTTTAAAACATTTGTAAATAGCTATGAAAAAAATATTGTGGGTGAGAGAGCTACCAATGTCGTCATTGTAAACAAGAATTTTGACATGAAAACAACTGAACGACGTCAATTGAATTGTAAATAGGAACAAAGGAAATAGGACATACGAAAATCATTTTCGCATTTTCAAAATCCATGACGTTAAAATATTGCATTTATTATTTGTGTGTGAACATGATTCAGCTTTACTGCGACTGTTCCCTGAGGTACATGTTTTATGTACAATACACCAAACAGATGATTCTAACACGATTTTTTTGCAAGGCGTGTTCTGATTGGATACGGACCCTTTTCTAATCTGCGACAGAATCATGATATATCGTGTTAATCTTCACTCATCGCACTTAAGTCACGCCCCGTTTCTAACCAAACAAATATGGCCTCAAGCTCGCCTCTTCGCGCTGATAAGAACAGAAAGGAATTAAAAAACAAAGTAGATATTCCTTGTTTTACCTCCATTTATAACTGAAACGTTCGTTCCATCCGTGTAGGCATCTAGTTAGACCCGAAATCAAATGAAACAGTTCACATATATAGACGTATCAACACTTCTCCGTTGCCATTTTCAATTTGTGCAGAGCGGAAGCGGCCCGAAAAAAATCGGTTAAACACCGGGAAAATTCGGTCGAACAAATTCCAACATGCAAAATTATATATATAAAATCAGCACAAAAAGGGAGGCTATATTGACGGTTCCTTATGACAGCCGATATGTTACTCTATTGGAAAAGTGTTTTAAAACAAAAATAATCTTAATAAAGCTTTTAGAGACGCTACGTACGTGAACAATACACACTTGGCTTACTGATATGGGTCAGAGCACATGTGTGTGATGAACTGAACCAAACTGAACCTGTATTAATATAGCAGATGTGTATTTTTGTACGTGCGTGAATCGAAATATGACAGCACACATATGTACTGTGCTCCATATCAGTATAGCACATATGTATTTTAGACATTTGTAACGAATCCATATGCATGAATAAGCTGGTGCAGGTCGATCCTGATACATAAACTCAACAAACTACTGAAGTTGACAAATCTTTTAAATCTTCATAATCTCGAACCTGGTCGAGTCCCTGTAAAAAACATCATGTAACCATGATAATTAAATGTTCAAGATAGCATAATGCAAATCAAAATACAATACAGATTGTGTAGTATTATATATGTACCATATAACATACTTTATAAATCTTAAACCACTACAAGGACAACTTACATATTAAGGAAAAAGGCTTTGTATAAGTTATTTAACTTGATCCCATTGTTAATTAAAAAAGGCAATAACATATATGTAAATATTTAATAAAATATTGTAGTGTACGAGTATATATAATGTAAATATACAGGTATTTAAATTGCATTTGGCACTATGCGCTATTTAAGACTATTCACGATTTTCAACTTTTGATTGNGAGGGGGGGATTGGTTTAGTGTTGCTTTTGAAACACAAATATTTGCAACTGCCTGATCATAAAATTAAAATAAAAAACCAAATATTACCTGTATATGTGTATGATTATGTCAATGCATCTAGTATCCATTTTCCATTTAATTTAAAATGGCATGGTATTAACAACCATTGACAACGAAATTTTACATAACAAATGCAACACATGTACTATTAAAAGTGTTATCTCCCAATAAGAGAGGACCTTGCCCTCCTTAACGTAGAGCTACTCATTCCTCCAGGTTGAAGAGGTGTACGTGTCCCAGATGATCACATCTGATGTTCAAATTACAAAGCAAATTGCTAACAGAATTTTTTTAAAGCAGACAATACAAAGACTTAAATTATTTTCTTATTCTGAAAGTATGAACTGCCACTTACATGTACACTTTTCCAAACTTAGATGGCATCTGCCTCATCGCTGCTGGTATATTTAATATGTATCCACCTTTTCCTAGGTTCAAAAAGTGAATTGAAAAGTCTCTCTCACAGACAGTTTAGTCTTGTTATAATGTCCCTCATAAAGCTTACCACCAACAACGTTCAAAATCCCTTTGTCCTGCTTTTCTAAGCTATTCCTTGATAGCATCCATCGTTATATCAACAAACCCTTTTACACCTTTTTTTATATGGAGAAACGTGCAGCTCTGCATTTACACACTACGCTCATATTAAGGTAAATAGTTATGTCTTGGTGCTGTATCTCCAACAAAGAAGAGTTCTGATGCAAGGTTTTCTGCACTTAAGTTGAAATAGCTAAAATTGTCAATTTTCGAAAGCAAGGAAGCAAAATCAAAGAAAGTTAAATATATGTTTATGATAATTTCATTTATTATAAAAAACACTGTTGGGATTTAATTGAGGGATCTCTTGATTAAAACTCTCAGCTTATTTTACAGTGTATTCAATCAAGATATAAGTTTTGCTTACACTTTCTAAAACATTCATTGGAAATAATTATAGAGAGTGTGATGCACGGGATACATTGCATGAAACAATCACAGGACCCGAAACTTTAGGATGCGTGTAAACAGTAGAAAGTAGGTGGGACTCTTTACCGTAGTCAACATTGTAATGATTGAACTCTTGTTTAATGGACAACCTGGTTAGCCCTATATTTAAGGCATACTACAAGAGGAGAAAGGCAAGCCTATGCCAGTAGCATATGCTAGCAGGAAACTTCTTTCTTTCTTCTTTCCCATTATTGAATGGGAACGCCTAGCTATTGTCTGGGGCATACAGTTTTGAACCATACCTGTATGGACGCGAGTTCGATTTGGAAACAGACCACCAACCATTGACGTATCTGAACCGGACCAAGACAGCTAACGGAAGGCTGATGAGATGGGCTACGATTGCGGGCTATCAAAGGTTGTGACAGCCTTGGAGCGGATTATCTCAGCCGGGTGTAGATACCTATATTGGATATAGAGTTGGACGTTGATGTCGTTAGTTCGGGGAGGTCGTCGATATTTCCAGAATGTCAGGTAGACTGTGTACTGTTATTGCGTTGTGTTATGCGAGGTGGAACTGAAATCGTGGAAGCGGGGGGACGCATTTGTACATTTACGAAGTTGGTAGGTATTTTGTTATGTTTTGTATGTATTGTTTGTGTACGTTTGTTATTTGGTGGAACGCCACCTTGAATGCGGATGTCACGGCCAGGTAAGTATGTTCAAAAAGACACGAGAGGTACCGGGGGAAGAAACTTTGAATCATGGCGGTATTGCATGTCCACATGGAGAACGGACAATATCATGTTCTTTCATAGGCCGCTCCATGAGGAAAACACAGAAAGCTGACTGTGGTAAGTGTTTAACCCTTGTTTGTTTATGCCCCGTGCATTTTGTCCGCTTGGATTGTGTAATTTACCTGATGGAGACCGGTCAAGCATTCTCAGGTTGTGCAGTCCACTCATGCGTGACTGAGTTGTTTACGTGTGCATTTCGTCTATAAACCAGTTTACGCGTGTTATAATTGTAATAATCGGTATATATTGGTTGTATGAAGAAGATAATTGTGTTGTACCTGTGTTTAAATTATCGAAAACCCAGATTTTTGTGTACATTACATTATTGGTGCGTATGCATTATCTGTAGGTAAGGAGCACATAGATGACATAGTTGTTTGTATGCTGTGAACACGCACGATTTCTTCATTGCTATTCTGCTAACATTTCGCTAATTATGTTATTTAGTGTATTCTTTGTGATCAAAGTTACGTAATCAAATTCTAAATATCAATATCCTTTTGGGAATTCGAAATCTCAGATTGTTAGAATTATAAAAGTATGGAAGCGCGTGGGTGGAATAAATGTGTAGTTAGAATATGTGAAGTGACATTCAAATTACGTGAATGTATATGGATTTTCGTCATCTTCTGTCATATTTTCCATCTTTCGCCAGCTTTTTACCCTGGGATTATCTGGAAGATAATCTCTTGAACAGACCAGCCGACACACGAGACAGATCTGACCCTGACAGGGTCATTTGGGTGTGATACAGCGGCTGTACGACATCTCTTAAGATAGCCCGCGGTTTCGTTGCATAGAAGACGACTTACACAGAAGTCGGTGGTCTATTGTTGTGTAAGACCACCCAATTTGTCTACAGTACTAGTAGATTGTGCCACCCTTCTAGATGGTGGACGTGTGTAAACACTTGTATGATTTGACGCCGTCCAGTGGGATAGCCAACCCTAACCCATGGCTGGTGTGAGGTAGACTTTGTTCTAGTTCCAGAGGAGTTTAGGATAGTTTACAGAAAAGGATCTGGATTTGACAAAACTTTTCCATTAGACTGTTTTTATTTGTGTGTTGTGAGTGTGAGTGAGTATGTATTATATTAATCTGTGTTGTACATTATCTTTATATATAGTGTAAATACATATGTATATACTCTATAGAGTGTACTATTGTGTTGTCATTGCCGGGTAAGGCTGCGTCGCTCGTCCCACAGTTACAATTTGGTGCTCTGACAACTGACATGATGTTTAAACTTTGCTGATATTCATTTTCTGGACGGCGTAACATAGTGCACTTAGTCCTATTCTGTCCCCTTCTAGGCAAGTCCACAGCCTGACAAGATTGGGCAAGAACTGCTTCATAGCTTCTACTTTCCATGTTTTAACTTCGTCTAAAGATAAAGATTAGTCACCTGGGTCAATGGTAAATATGAATAAAATGATAACATTTATATAAAAATGGTATATAAACAACGATACCAAATAATTAGGAAATACGACGACAATATCGACATCCTAACGTTACATCATGACCAGAACGAGACTACGATTTGTTTTTTTTTATTATTTATTCCAGACAATCTTATACATGAGGAACAGTCTAATGATGGAATATATCAGCTACGCTCCTTTACGTAAATACTCTCTTAATTTAGAATACGTTCAAGATGTATTCAAATTTCATCCAATACTTTATGCACCTCTGTTCTGCAAGAAGGCTTTGAATTAAGCTAGATGTATCGTATCAGAATTAAAAAATAAATTAATTAATAACCAGTCCGTCGTAAATGAAAAATTTGGTTCACAAATTTAACTTGCATAACGGTACACATAAAAAAATCAATCTACAATATATTGACTGGAATTAATTAAAAAGGGGATTGGGAGATAAGCAGTGCAGAAGAGAGATTCCCGACGATAGCAACGATTATTCATGAAAGGGTGAAGATTGTTAATATATCAGTAAATAAGAAATAAAATCAATAAAAAGGAAGAGGAAAAAAAATCACGCAAAATAAATAGAGAGAGAAAACAAATGTTAATTTGCTTAATTTTAATCCATAAAGACATTATAGTAGCTTGGTATGTATATATATATACAGTCTGAAGAATCTCCTAAAAGAGATGAAAGTACTAAAGACTCATTGTCGAGAATTTTTCTTTTTATAATATTTCTTAGTCCGTAAGAATCATTTTTCTGATTTATAATATATATATATATATGTACTAGCGGAAAAAAGAAACTGTGCATGCGAAGAATTGTTATAGAACATGTATTACCAACTGTATATACATGAAAATTCACACACAAGTATGACACATACACACTATCCGTGTGTCATTGACAGTTTCTCCCGTGCAGTTTGCTCTCTATAGGCGTTGACCAGTTTGCACGTTCAGCTATCCAATTCGACAATGAAAGTTTAATTTTCAACTATTGGGTCACTCTGTTGAGATCCGTGAACAGTAAAAACAGCATAATAACGTTTTAATTTGTGATTAATGCTATGCCAGGGCTCTATGAAAATGACCGGCTCCGGAGTATTGGTTTGCTTCAAGCTGGTATGGGCCAAGCCGTTGTCTCTACACGTTTTTATGTCAATCGAAACACAATCCGGGATTTGTGGAGACGACATCAACAGTTTGCCACGTCGGCGATCGACCTCGTGCCGGACGTCCACGTGACACGTCACGTCAACAGGAAAACCATATTCGGCTTGTACATTTGAGAAATCGCTTCCAAACGGCAAGTTTGACTGCACGGACAATCCTTAGGTTGCTACCAATAAGCCCGAGAACTGTACAGAACCGATTGCGTGAACGAGCTATCCATCCGCGACGTCCTGCAATCCGACGAGTTCTTCTGCCACATCATCGTATAGCACGTCTGGACTGGTGCAGAAGGCATCTGCGATTTACTCGACGGGATTGGGCAGGCATTTTGTTTACGGACGAGTCGCAAGTCCACCTGGATAGTAGTGACGGCCATTCCAGAGTGGAGAACGTTTCCGTGACGCGTGTGTGGTACAACGACGTTCTTTCGGCGGAGGCAGCGTTATGATTTGGGGCGGCATCACACCCAACGGGATAACGCCTCTGGTTGTTGTCAACAGAAATTTGAACGCGCTACGTTACCGTGACGAGATCATCCGGACCCACGTCGTTCCATTCGTGCAAGGGCAGCAACGTCACATTACGCTACAGCAGGACAACGCCAGGCCACACACAGCTCGTGTCGCTATGGACTTTTTGGCCTAGCAGAACGTTGACGTGTTGCCCTGGCCTGCTTTAGCCCCTATCTGTCGCCCATTGAACACGTCTGGGATGACATGAAGCGCAGATTACGGGCATTACCTAATAGACCGGTGACGTTGGCTGTTTTGCATGCAGCGTTGGTACAGATCTGGAATGCCATCCCACAAGCATTCTTGAACCGTCTGATAGGCTCCATGCGTCGACGTTGCCAGGCTTGCATTCAGGCAAACGGTGGACATATGAGGTATTAACTTTGTAAACTCAGTATTGACCCCTGCTGTGTTTACGTCACTCCTGAGCAGAACTTATTGATTCCATAACGTGGAAAATGGAATGTCACTGTTAATAAATAACAAATAAATTGTCCCTTAAAACCTTGTTGTTCTACGTCACACACATTTATTTTTATAACACATTTTAGTCAAGCACAGTTTCTATTATCCGCTAGTATATATATTATAAATATTATTACAAATCAACTGCAGGGTTGTCCCAAAATTCCAACAGCTAGGGAGGTGGCAGTGGAGCTGAAAAACTTCTGTGGGTGAAACAGTCCCCTTCTATAGCACAGCAGTCTTTAACACCATAGCCCCCTCAGTCAGACTCATTGGACCTATCAATACAGGAATTTGTCACACCTTCTTTGGAACAGAATCCTACGTCTACAGGCAAAGATAGCATTTCCAGGCCGTTAGACTGCAATGTTGATGCTAAAACAATATTCCAAATCTGGGCAAGCCAATTTGTGGACCTCGGATCATTGATATTTGAATCCAGGCCTAATGTGGTTGACATGCATGTTTCTGATGGGAAAATTGATTTAATGCCAGATATAAATCCTTCAAGATCAATTCCATTGAAAAATGGAATGAACCTTTTCCCATCTTCATTGCAGTCTATTGTACTAAGTTTCCTTCCCAAATCCAACACCTCTTGAAATATTGTAGTATTGTCAATACCCTGGCAACACAGAAAGGTGATTGGCAGTTCTATGATATCAACATCCGGAAGTGGAAAACTAATAAGAATCTTCATTGGGGGAGTTGAACACTAAACTGTATACATTAGCCCTAACCAGAAACATAGGGGGGAAAAGGAGGTACTTTTCGGAATAGTCAACCAACCAATTATTCAACCAACGTTATTATCCTATCAGTATAATAACAAAGGGGTCTGTTCTAGGTCCAATTGTGAGAAATGTGAAGCCGATCATCCAAATAAATGGTGCCAAAAAACAAAGAATCAACCAGTAACAACAACATTGTTACCTCTAACAAAGTTTCGGAGTTTGCAAATCGGTTGATAGGATATCCTGAAGATTGAACACAAAATTTACTTGAAGGCTTTAAATGGGGGTTTTCACTACATTATCAGGAGCCCAGGATTTTTCGGGACGCATCAAATCTTCTATCAGCTAGAAATAACCCTCAATTGTTATAAAAAAAAAGATTCAGCAAGAGGTGAAGGCAGGTAGAGTTGAGGGACCATTTGAAAAAAAACACTTTCCCAACATACAAGTTTATGCTCTAGGTTTGGTACCTAAAAAGGCATCTAATGAATTTCGGCTTATTCATCACTTAGGCTACCATGCAGTTGGTTAAATTAATGATGGAACACCCCAAGATATATGCTCAGTTCATTATCAAACCATAGATGAGGTCATAAGTCATATTTGTAATATGGGCAAAGGGGCCTTAATGGTAAAAACTGAGTCAGCCTTCAAATTGATTCCTATTCAGTAAACTGATCATGAATTACTTGAGTTTAAGGTTGATGATACATGTATGTTATATTTCGATAAAACTCTCCCTATAGACGTTTTGACACTTCCCGTCGCCATGTTGGGTCAGAGGTCGAGTGGTTAAACTTTTGTAAACAATATGGCGTTGCTCTCGATTGAGCGCTGTTGAATCTTGAAAGTTTAAGGACGTATTTGCCTATATCAATGTTTATCATTATGGGAACAGATGCAAACAACTAACCTACCTACTTTTCCATCTAAAGACGACATTCTAAATCTTTATCATTTGCAATATAATAATTTTACAAGCGTGACCCCTTAGCCTGGTAGGCCAGAACTACGGATGGCTGGAGAACGAAAATTGCGGAATACATCAATGTATATATTTATATAATCAGACTCAGTTTTTTTCTTATTTTTCAAAAGCTTACCTATCGATACTTGCAGCGTTGTTGAAAGACTACAACAGATAAAGCCCAAGAGCGAGCAATTCTACTGCGGATGACAAAACGAGTATTCTGACGACGATATTTTTGTTTATATATTTCGCCGGCGGGGCAGAGGAGGCCGGGTTTTGATAATAGTACTAGGATATGAGGTGTTACCCATATCTATCTGCAAAGTACGGAACCCTTTATTTTATTTCAAAATATTTTATTGTCAATACAAACAAAGCTAATTACAAGTATTACAGAAGAAATATAACAGTACATCAATAAAGGGATAAGACAACAGACTAAGCCTTCTACGTGTTTTCCTATAGATAACCAGTATCAAACTATTTTAATTTTGTTAATAAAATATGTAAGTTATGGGTGGTAGATAGTAGGACAATAAAGGAAAAATAATTTATTAACTATAATGACTCTCATACTACCATTTGTAATTGTTAAATTATATACTGAACCCATGTTATGCAGAAATATCACTTCCTACAGAGTACTGCTCCTTTACAGCTGGGCGAATCCATGCATCCCCTACATTGTCATGTCCTAGGACATATATTTGAATTATACACACATTGTGTCACAAATATGCACTTCTTGTGCAATTATAACTTTAATTGGCTTTGTGTTCCTGCATTTAACCTGACCACTTGATGTGATAGACTGGTGTGAATGTTAAATATTACAGATCACACAATTACACATGGGCTTTAATCATAGATTTACAAAATCTTTATTTTGATTTGATGTTGTATTTTAGCCGGAGACATATTCAAACAAAGTAGAGATTTCCCTATTTGCTTTTATACCAGTAGTACTAAATAAATCTATATTGTTGTGTCTTATTTACAGTCATGTCATTTTCACATCTGATTTTCTTTTGAAAAAAATATATTGAGATAATTCAACTTAATTTCAATACTTGCTCTGAAGGGAACTTGATGGTTCTCCATTTGTAATGTTGTGCGAATTTGAAATTTACTGGTTGCAGCTTAATTCACAGGTCAATTAGAAGACAATCATCAAAGGGAATCTTTTGATTGCAGCAGATCACACTTGGTCTACCTCTTTGATGGGGAATGTAAATTATTATGCCAAAAGTATCAGCAATTTTTCAAGAGTTTTCATATTTCACACCATTTATCTGATATTATATCTGGCAAGGTTTTCATTTGATGGAATTTCATTTCATACAAGATATGGGAGTTATTCTCAGAAATAATATTGCACTGCAATTATTTTGTATGGCAAAGAACAAATTGGCATTGTTAAATAAATAAATCTGAATAACTTGTCATACCTCAAAATAAAAACAAGTCAACAAATATGTAGGAAAATATTTTTAGATGATTATTTAGAAACATACAATTTTTCAGTATTTGATTTTGTTTCAATGGTGATATAAATATAACTAAACCCAGAAACATCTTATGGTAAAGATAACATTAAATATATGAAATTTAGAATAAATATGGGAAAAATGCATTGGTGGAATGCTTTATAAAGTGAACTGTCTTAGACCAGAAGTGTAATTATACATTACACATAATTATGACTATAAATTGTATTCCTACTTTGTTTTAGCAGTGCATAAATGCACAAATTAAATTGCTTTTCACATTCAAGGTAGATGCCATTAACAATTTTCATAGAACAGTGGCAGCTTCCTCCAAGTTGTGTAAATTCATTATTTTATTTGTATTTCACACAAATAATATTAATCACAAATCTAGATGTGGATGAAAGATAACTTTACCAATGGCTGTCCTGAGAAAGAAAGCAATTTTCTTCATCCAAGACAAATTGTCTGTTAGATCGACCTTTTTAAAGGCATTTTGTTGTATTTTTCAGAGATTTTACACCATATATAAACATGTCATTAATAGTACATATTCACATACACACATGCTAGTTTTTCACTTTGGCATCATTATCATCTTCCAAAGACCTGTTATACACTAGAATATTTCTTACAAAAATTAGTTTGTAGCCAATGTAATGCCCCATAGTATTAACTGTAATGTTTTAGGTTTCCATAATTTAGAAACTTGTGCTGTTACTAAATTTAAAGTTCAAGAAAATATTGTTTGATAATCAAATTAACTTCAATGTGAATTTGTAAATGTATGTATACTTAAATCTTGCATTTGTTGTATAACCTATAGCTACAGTTCTGTGAATTTATGTCCCAAAGTTTCCTCCGGTCTAGGTACCAGACTTTTGTAATATTGACAGGCAGATGTCTGCCTGCACAACACATGTACTACAATCTGTCAAAAGTCTGAGTGTTGGGATCATAAGAAACTCTAGCCAGCCTGTTTCACACTGTTGTTTAGTAAACTATATATTTATATAACCAGTTATCAAATTTGGTCAAAGTTTTGAAAAATTATTAGAATACAAATCTGCTTGATTGAAATCAAAACAGGTGTCTAGTGTAATGTATTGGTTATATTATGCATACCTGCCACAAACATTGCATGTACATGTGTGGGTAAATAGAATAAAAAGGCAGAAATGACAAAGACAGCTGGCGAAACAAAAGTTTCAATTTACATACATGACTTATGCAAGATACCCATTGCACCCAGTTCACAATTGACTCACACACAACATCCCCGCCATAATTAAATATTTTAATAGATATGACAAGTTATGTGTACGTTTGCTCATTGTGAAAAAAATGATATTATAAGGAACAGAAATAATTTTTCTTCATTGTACACAAAAATATGACCGTTTTTTTGCACTTAAAACAGCGATGTATCGAACCACGGCTTTTATCTAATGCCGTGATCGAACTGAACGACAGCTGAAACCTACGTACACTGGCATGAACATTGATATGGCAGGCCTACTTCAATTGAGACAAACTGCTTAAATAAACAGTGAAATCGTATTAAATATTACTGAGAACGTCTGTTGATAACGTAGGCAAGTAATAACATGTTCAAAACTAGATGTCATACCTTCTAAGCGAAAAGAAGTTTGTTTAAATGAATCGTTTCCGTGCGTTGCCCATGTAATCGTACACAACTTTTAACCACTTGACCTCTGACCTGTGTTATATAAGAGTAGTTAAAAGTAGTGTTTATATGTTATAAGAGTAGTTAAATGTAGTGTTTATATGTTTTTAGTTCCAACGATGTACATTGTTATGGTAATTATAGGAAAATTACGTGTTTCGTTTTGTACGTTATAGTCCGGTGTCAAAACGTCTATTTCATGCAGTTTATTTGAAAATGTTAGCACAGCACTTCACTGGGTAGCTGAGAATAGGTTAAGGGTTCATGCCTGTTTCCACATTATTGATGACTTATTTTTATAACACCTAACAAGTGGAATAGTTGTCATCAAGATTCTGTGAATTGTTTTGATTTTTGTGACAACATTAATGTCCCTATTAAACATGAGAAGACTATGGGACCATCTCCTGTCATGACCTTTCTATGCATTGAACTGGATTAAACTTAATTCCAGGCAAGGTTACATCTCGACAAGATATAAAACATTTGAGAGAGTATTAGAATGTTTCAATATCGCAAAAAAATGTCACTTAAAGAATTACAGTCATTGTCTTTCGTATTTTGTATGCAAGGTCATCATACCGGGAAGAGCATTCTTCCGAAGACTGATCGACCTTACCAGAGATGTTAAGGCACCTCACCATTGCATTAGACTAAACCAGGAGGCGCGGACAGATATGTTGGCATGGTTAGAGTTTGTTGAGTCATGTAATGGAAAAAACTATGTTCTTGAGTTACACACGGGAAAACTCTAAGCAACTACATTTATACACAGATGCAAGTGACCATAGGTTTTGGGCCATTTTGGGTAAATCTTGTTTTTTTGGGGGATGGGACCAATCAGCTCTTATTTCAGTACGGGAATTATTCCCCTTGATATTAGAAACTTGGAGTTAACTGTTGAATAACAGATGTGTCATGTTTCACTCAGATACTACTGCTGTTGTGGATGTTGTTATCTTATGACTTTGGTTCGAAGGCTGGTTTTAGTCTACTTAAGATTTAACATATTTGTTAAGGCTGTTCATATACCCCGAGTTCAAAATAGTGCTGCGGATATGTTATCCCGTTTACAGGTTGATGCATTTCTCAACACTTATCCAGAGGCCAACAGGGACCCATACCTCCCTCCAACCAAAACATAGAAGCTCTGATGTAAGTTAAGGACTCGTTATTAGCCAATGCTCTAGCTCCAAGGTCCTAGCGAGTATATAAAAAGACCTTCAATGAACTTGAACTCTTGGCAAGCCAACATAATCTACAAAATTAAGTACTTCCAACAAGTATGAACTGTTTCTCGTTATTCACAGCATTCTATGCCACCCGTAGCTTGGCAGTTTTTACTGTGCTGACATATGTCTCAGCAATTGGTTCCTTTAATAAGCAAGTAGGCCATAACGATCCTGGAGATACTTACCATTTACGAAACAAATTCTCTTAAAAGCCATGTTCCTTCTTGCCTTTCATGGTTTTCTTTGCATAGGAGAATAACTCAATCCAGGAAAACCTTAATAATATGCATTATGGCTTCTGGAATCTCTTTCACTCTAAATAAGGATACGGTGCATCAGTTTCATTTAGAAATTAATCAAGTTAAGGGACACGTTTATCACCCATTTGCTTTTACGGTGTCCGCAAATATTTCCAACCAGTTCAGGCTCTTCTAGCTTATGTTAAACTCAGGGGAGAAGAGGATGCGGGCTTTGGTTTGTTTTCCAGGGGTCCAAATACTAGGTCCTACTTCTCGACCCAACTTCGCAGAACACTTAATTGGGCTGACCTTGACCCCCGCCAATATAAAGGTCACAGTTTCCGCATTGGTGCAGCGACTGCAGCACACATGGCTGGAATGGTTTTCCCTTACCATTTTTTGCACGGGAGATGGCGCTTGTTTACCAACGGTGGTTAGCAATACGCTTTTATCGCGGAAACGCTTGTAACGCAATGTTTACAGGTTGAGCTTGGCAACCGCTTCGTGTACACCATACTATATTCAGTATATTGTGTTTTGGTATTAACATACATCGCAATGCATCAACGCTGTTGTGTGCCTAGATGCTCAAACAGTGGTGGACATACATTTCCAACTGACCCTCAGCTCCGCCAGAAATGGAGAGTAGTCATCAAGCGACAGGACACAAAAACAAAAGGCCTTTGGAACCCTGGAAAACATGACGTCGTTTGTCATTTCCATTTTGAACTTGGAGACTACACCGGCGACACATTAACAGGTTAGGAATGAATTAAATCAACAAAACATTTCAGATTCTGTTATTTTATGCGTTTTATGTATGTACTGTAAAGAAACTTTGCCGAAATCCAGTCTTAAAAAAAGGGGGGCAACATTTTTTGGCAAATCCAAAATATCTGATATTTAATGATAATACAGATGATATGGTCTATAAGGTACCTTCAAATAAAATTGAACCATTGTTTTTGTGCAATCTGCTGTTCCTCATTTAATGAAAAGGGGAAGAGGGGGTGTTAATAGTAATATGTATTGTTCCAATATTAATAATATTCATTGTTGACAGTTGTTGTTTTCATCTTTTCCACATGGTCTGGGCCTCCAACTGAAATCTATTTGCTATATATAAGTCACTCAATCATGTTTAACATTATCATATTTCTATATTTTAGTGATAAAATGAATTGTGCTGTGTGCAATAAACATAATTAAAAACACTCCCCCTATTAAAGTATATAGGGACAAAATTATGATTAAGAGAACCAGTTCCAAATATAATTGACATACATTTATTAGATGTCTATTTTTATGTTTGTTATTTTTCTTGCATGTTTTTGTTTTACAAGTTTGCGTTGCTTTGTGTTTTTGTTTGTTTTAATTTCAGAGTTGACTCTCTACACATGGTAGTGCAAATGTCACAGATATATAACTGAATCAAAAGGAAACCAACCAATGTTGATGTAATATGTGGATACTGGGTAAGTTTAATGTACAAAATTCTATTGATATTAAACAGAACTTTTATCAAATATATATGCAAGTAAAACAAAGCATTTTTTCATCATGACAAGTTACAATTGATAAAGAAATTAAAGAAATGATCATGAAGATTTCATGAAGATTTTTGTGATTTGGGGGTTGTAGAGAAGAAAAAACAAGATGGAGCTGTCTGACGACCAGCAAACCAGATTTTCTTATAAAACTTGAAAACCGAAAAAAGCTACTTGTACTAAAACTGCCTTTGATTATAAGAAACAACATACTAAAATTTGCAATAATTCTCATTAATTCCCATGAACTGTGGAAAACCTGGTTAAAGCCCCGGAAGGGTAAACTGTATCCAGGTCCCATGTGCCTGTGGTTTCAGCTGCTTGTTACATCTTGAATCTGCGAACAAGAGTAATTTTCAATGAAGCATTAATGCTTGTTCCAGCTTTCAGACAAGATGTCATTCTTGGTGTGTCATTACACACCGAGGAAGGACCATTTAAATCTGAGGAGGGTGCAATTGTTTTTTTTTTTTTTTAAATATTCTCATTAGAAAAAAAAAGAAAAATGATCAGAGGAAGGGAAAATAATTTTCTGATTGAGAGTTTTTGTCAATATATTTATTGTCAGTTCCGAAAAAGTTCAATGGTCATTTCCTTATGGACTATATATAGAAAAATGTAAATATTGTTTAAGGAACCATCATATTCCTACATCTTGGATTGAGCACATCAAATTTGATTATGGTTTGCAGGTGATAGAGGGCGTTTGACACAAGATGCTGTTCCCTCAGTCTTTCCTTTTCGTGATATTGGCGTCATAAGTCCTAGGATGGATAGAATGCAGAAAAGGCAAAAAAGATGTGATGATGATGTTGACAGCTACCAACGGATCCAGAACGAGATTGAAATGGCAGAGAAACAGAATAAGAAATCGGACAAAGATGATGATGAATAATTTCCCATTAAAGAAGCTGGGGTTCAATGTGAATTACCTGTTCAGGGAAGTTATTCCATTGAAAACTATAAAGATAATCCCAAGGCTGTCAGTTATTAAACTGGATTTTCATCTTACAATCACTTCATGTTTCTTTTTCATTGTCATGGTCCAGCTGTGTTTGATTTAAATCCAAAGTGTGCAGCTCTACACCCAACTGATCAATTGTTTTTAACACTGATGAAACAACTGAGATGTGCTAAGGAAGATATAGAACTATTACTATTTTTTAAGATTTCTGAGTCAATCAAGGGTGATAATAACTTGGATACATTTCTTTATTATCAACTTGATGAACTCAAAATTTGGCCAGCAAGGGAAATAGTTGATAGCTACATGCCTACAGATTTCAAAGCAAAGTTTCCTTCAACTCGCGTAATACTGGATGCCACAGAGGTGCCAATCCAGAAACTATCCGATGTAAACGTTCTAAGTGCAACTTGGTCCTCATACAAGCACCATAACACAGTTAAGACAATGATTAGCTGCACAACTAGGGGCACAAATTCGTATGTTTCAGACACTTTTGCAGGGTCAGTAAGTGACCGACAGATCATTGAAAACTCAGATCTACTGAATGATTCTGTATTTCAGAAAGGTGACAGTATAATGGCGGACCGTGGGATTATGGTCCAGGATTTGTCCAACACAGGATGTTATGGTAAACACACCAACAATGCTGAAAGGAAGTCTCAGTTGGAACCTACGGAAGTAGTTCATGACAGGAGAGTTGCCTCAAAGCGAATCCACATAGAGAGGGTTATAGGCCTTGCCAAGCGATTCAACATTTTGAAATGTTCATTGCCCCAGAGTAAATTCCCTCTTAGTAGCCGGATAATCAAAGTTTGCTTCTATCTGGTAAATTTCAGAAAATTAATTGTTGACAAATTTGCATAATTTGGTATTTAAGTGAAAATGTAAAATAAAAGTACCTTCCATACTTATAGTTTTTTGCCCATACCAAATCAGGGATATACTGTTACATGTTTTTGCCATTGTTTTGTTTTTATTGTGATGGGATATATGCCATATATACGTATATATCAATATATAAATCCATTTATTGGAATGAAGTGTTTGTACATAAAATATTAAGCAAGAATAACACTTAAGCTTTTTCACATTATTCATTGAATTGACTTGGATACCATTGCACCATGTTGAACCCCTTACAATGGATTGTAACTATTAGTACACAACCATTTAACTTCCCAGGTTTTTTTCCCATTACTTCTTTATACCATTTCCCTCAGGGACCACATAAAAAGTTAGATGTAGGATAAAAAAACGTGCAGCCAATCCCCCCCCCCCCCCCCAAAAAAAAAGCATGAAGCATGAAATCCGTTTTTACCTGACACTTATTTTTGATGTGGTCTCTAAGTTCCTTATACAATACTAATTTTGACATTAAACAAATAAAAGTTAATTTGATGTATTTCCTTTTGAAACTCGCATACCAGTAACTTGTATAAAAATCAAACTTTTTAAAACTGGAAAAATCATAGACTATGAATGACAACTTGTAAGATTAACGTACTGTGACTGAAAATACAGGGATGTTGCCATAAATGTGCAATCAAAACATGTGCTTCTAACAAAAATACAAGAAGATGACAATTTCCAACTTAATATAGTGGAACATACAAATATTTAAAAGTTTAAACTGTTTAGCACAATCAACTTATTCTGCCAAGTTTAAACTGTTTAGCACAATAAACCTGTTCTGCCATTTAATATAGCTTTATTTTCTTGTTTTTGTACCTAACATCGTTTCCTTATTTTATTTTTATTTTTCATGGAATGACATTCTTAGATTTTCTAAAAGCTATACATTTCTGTATCAATGAATTTGAATTTGGTTGAGACTATCAAGAATTCCAGGAGTGTAACTGTTTACACATTTGTCTTACAATAAAGAACTGATATATGGTCTTAAATGCTTAGAATAAAACAATTCAATCTTTGGAAAAATACAAGTTTCACACTACTCTCTGTCAATTTGAATTTTCTGAACAAATAAGTCAACAAATGTGTAAACAACAAAGTAACAACATTATTTCTGTGCAATATAAAGTTGGCCCTGAACCTGGTCGTAATAACAGCTTGTCGTCTTCAAAATCATGTTATGGCCTTCATCTAATTCCAAAAACCGGAAGTGTTCGCTCGGCCATTGTACGGACACTTGACTTCAACAATACCAGTGGTGTTAACAATGGCCTCAGGAGATGCCCCAGCATAAGATTTGCTTGGCAAAACAAATAGCCCACATTGATCAGTTTTAAAATTAAAAAGCTTCTCAAACTGAGTAATTGCTTTCCGTTCATACATTTTCCCATGTTGAACTGGCATGGTGTTGATTTGCTTGGGATTGACTAAAGACTGGCATAACTTCTGAATATTTCTCTTTTGTGTAATCCTACAGACTTGACCAAATCTGGAGGCAGTTAACCGCCACCGTCTTGCCTCAAACCATTTCTTATTGTCAGCTTGGCCTACTGTTTTCTTCTCCAGAAGTCTGGCCTCTAACTCTGATATCTGAAATAAGAAAAACAAAATATGCTTTCACCCACTGAAAGCACTGCAATGACGGAATAAGATTATTTTGACTTTAACAGAACCTTGCATCTATATTTTACACCAAAATAATGTCTACTTGTGGGATTTATTATATATGAAATAAATCAATCATGTCAACCTTCATATAAAATGGCAGTTGAAGCGTTCTATTTTGTCATACTGCAAAGAAAAATGTCGCACGGTGATTGGTCGAATTGAGTTAAATCTTTTAAATCTTTTTCTTTAGTTTGATTTAAGTTATGATAACCAAATATTGTATAGAGCTTCATTGGGCAAAAGGGACTCAGTTGTGTATAAAAGTAGGGTGTGCCCCCGCCCCCCGGCTCAGGGTACGTAAGGTCCTGACAGCGAACATGAGACCATGCACCCTGCCAAAGACCTGTATAACTAATAATGTACTATTCGCATGAAGATAAATATAAGTGGTTTGTGTTATGAACATTTACCCCATATCCTTTTATTTTGGTTAAAGCTTTAAGCTTCTTAGGTGATTTTGTGATGTCTTCATGCCATTGC
Organism: Mizuhopecten yessoensis; assembly: GCF_002113885.1. Lineage (NCBI taxonomy): Eukaryota > Metazoa > Mollusca > Bivalvia > Pectinida > Pectinidae > Mizuhopecten > Mizuhopecten yessoensis. The sequence continues at coordinate 402,963 of NW_018408829.1, forward strand.
CCCATATCCGTTTTTTTTCATATTTTATGTATTTTCTGAAATGTCTTTGTTTTAAGGTTGTTGTTTTGACTTGTTTACCCAATATGTCTATAAATGCCAAGTATGGTAATATTTGATATCCTGCAAATTGATTTGGAATTATGATCCATAAAGCCAACAGATAGGTAAATAAAATAATACATGTATGCTCCCAATTGAATTTAAGATTTGTACCAGTTCAAGACTTGATTCTTATGTCTTGACATATTTACAAAGTATAAGGTATTCACGTCTAATTTTAGATAAAGTTCATACCTTTATAGCTTGGTCCACCCAGTATTCTGTATAGGGTAAGGCAAGGTAGTCGTGATCTTTTTGGGCGGTCTAATGGTAATAAATGAAAACATGTTACAATTTTGATAATCAATGCTAATATTGAGATGCAAACTGTTCTATATTTTGTCAAATAATGGATTTCTTTTCCTAAAATCACGCCTTTTTGCGAACATTGATCGAGTCTAAGGTCATTGACCTAATAAAATTTCTAGTACCTTTTGACGTTTGAGAGCAAAGGGAATGTAGTTGTATACCAGTTCACATCTCGACCTCTCTCACATCTATGCCCCCCCCCCCCCCCTTGAAAGTTCATGGGACGTAGGCACAGGCCTGTGAATTTATTTTTGAACCCCTATATGTTGATGGGCATGTAAAGAAGCAAAAATCTACATGCTATTGTTGCCCATGGACTCATACATGTGCAGGTACATCTGTAAATATGTTTTTCACAACAATGTTCTACGTCTCAAAAATGCCCATCCGGATAATGTTCATGATTTTTTTGTCGTCGATCTCAAAAGTTAAGATGCTTGTAGCTATATTTCTGACACATGTGTATAGCATGTGAATTTAATATAACTGTTTGCAATATGTCCACGACTGTTCTGACATTGAAAAATCACACACACCGGGGTTTTTTCTCGGGTTTTTTCTCTTGGACGTTTATTATAAAACTCAACTTCTCTTGCACCCATTGTAATCATGTAACTGTAGCATTCATACCTGTCAATTAAATCCACTTTTCGTCCAGTTAGTACTGCCCCACGTAGCGATAATTCGACCTTTAACTTAGGGATAATTAAGAATTATTGCTTAATAAGAATATTAATGAATTTTCATGGTAAATTTAAAAAAAAAATAAAAAAATCGCTGAGCAAGGAAGAAAAGCATTGTTTTCAGTATCAAACGTGTCTAAGAAAAAATATTTTAACGTTGAAACTCAACTTAATGTTTTCGTTATATATGTCTGTAGTATTTTTTATTATGGAGCGGAAGTTTGGGGCTTTCATAAAGCACCAAATATAGAGAAAATACATTGAAGTTTTTGTAAAAGATTATAAGGGGTTAAGAAATCTACGGCAAATTTTATGGTTTACCAAGAATTAGAAAGATTGCCTTTGGAAATAATTAGGATATTTTGAATTTTTAAATACTGGTTAAAATTAAACCAAACTGCGAGTTGTGTTTTACATACATGCTATCAAGAAATGTTAAAAAATGGTAGTGAATAGATGAATCGAGTATTTACAACCATATCTAACAAAACCAATAGGAAATACAAATCTGGAAGAAATTACAAAAATTAGACTGTCATTTCACAAATTAAATATTGAAATTGGTAGGTATAACAATTTAGATAAGATTGAAAGAACATGTGCATACTGCAACAGTGAGGAAATCGAAGATGAATTTCATTTTATATTAAAATGTGAATGTTTTGTAGATTTAAGAAAGCGTTTTATTAGGAAATGTTACTATGAAAAACCTAGCATGTATATATTAAGAGCGCAGCTCTTCTTGCGCCGAAGCGCAAGAAGCGAAGCTCTTTTCCGGTAACATGTGTACGATCAATTGGAGCCATGGTAACGTCGAAATACTATGCTTCCAAAATCCTTCGTCACGGATGTAGCTAGTATAGAGTTACCGCGGTCCTATTTTTAAAGTACTGAATAACCTTACCACACTCTCTCAAAAGTATCTCTGTGGTAGGTAATGTTTTACTGGGAACGTGTTACTTCGTGCTTTAAAAAAAATAGAAATTCAAGCCTCTTTCCATTATACGAATCGTCAAACCAGGTGGAAATCCGGATATATTTCGACTACTGCAATTCTTATTTACATGATGAAAAGAAGTCAATCGTAGCATAACACATCACATTTTTTTTATTTCATGCAAACATGGATTATTTTTATCGAAAAAAACAATGTTAATATGACATTTCAAACAGTCACAAAATAAAAAGACCTTTGCCGGGCCTCTGTTCCTAAGAGTATTTAAGCTTACGTTGTTTCCACATGTGACGTCTTTTATATGTAATAAGTACACCGTTTTTTTTATTAACATCTGACGATTCTAATTAAAATAATTTACTTCCCTTTACTGCAGTAAATGTTACGCACGACGGTTCCCGATTGGCAAATTAGTCAAACATCAAAACGATATATAATTTCACCTTTTTGGGGCACCTGTTCGCAAATCCGATTTTGATTGGATAAGAGTGAGGGCAACTGGTGTGGCGTCACGGGTCACAGCCTATCGTCTGCTGCATTGTTTGTAAACACACAGGCCCTTGAATTCAGCTGGCGTTACACATACTTAGTTGTTAACTGGTAAGATTCAAAGATCTTCTTCTTCCATTACAAGGTTGGAGTGCAATTGACCCTAGGAGGTGGCATTTCACAGAATATTTTTTGGTAATTTTTAGATATATCTAATTGGCGTATGTGGTTGATGGAATAGCGGTCCCAACAAGTTAAGGCATATTCTAAAACTGGTCTTACAAGAGTAGTGTATGCCTGTGATTTAACTTTCCTAGTACATGAAGATGTATTTCGACGTAGGAAGCCCAAGGTCTTATTGGCCTTGTTGGTCACTAATTGAATGTGTTTGCCCCAAGTTAGGTCTGAACTGAAAGTGATACCAAGACATTTGTTAGTATCGACATTTTCTAAAATCTGATTATGAAGGTTACTATATAATTAAAATAAATGGTGTTTCTTTCTTTCGATACGTTAATAATAGAACATTTACTGGTATTAAACTTCATTTGCCACTTTTCTTCCCATTCAACTTAGCACAGTCTTCAATAGAGTTTATTTGTGTATATATTGTCATCAGCATATAGTTTTATATTACATGAAACTGAGTCGACAATATCATTTATGTACACCAAAAATAGGCGAGGGCCAAGGACTGTCCCCTGTTGTCAATGTCAGCTGTAAGCAACGGGGAATATATTTTATATGATGTGCCAGGTGACGGGAATTGCTTTTTCCATTGCCTGAGTCTTGCCATTGAAGGCGATCTTTTATACTCTAGAAGGTACAGAAGTTCTATTATGCAATTTCGTTTTTAACAACTGGGATGAATGGAAACATGAGGCAGTCTTGGGTCATGGTTTCCCTGCTATTACAAATATATTAACGTACTGGGACAACATGATAAAACACCAGGGGTGCGCTACAGCATGTGAACTTAAAGCTGCAGCAAAACAGATGGGGCTAGATATGAATATATGGTTGCAAGGCAAAACAGCTGATAACAAAACCATTTCCACACAAACAACCATATCTACAACAGCAAGGAACATAATTCCCATTAACCTCCTGCTTCAAGATGGACATTCTAAACTCATAGGTACAAATTTAAGTCAACAAACATCAACACAGAATTTTAGCAACTCGACGTCAGGCTTACAATCTTTACTTTTCAATGATCGCAATCATTCTTACATAAATGAAACATTTTCAAAACAACAAAATGTCTCAACATGTACGCCTACTGATGTCTTCACTGACCTAATTATTCTTCTATTAATAAATCTACATCTTCAAATCAAAGAGGTACCTCTTCCTGTGCTAATGTCCTTTTTGATAAAAATGTTCACCACATGCCTACACAAACGAATCATAAAAGAAAAAGGACAGTTACTGGTAGTAAGGAATCTGAAGATGAACATGATCAGGAGCCTGGAAACAATAGTGAACAACAAGAACATTTTCTTTCCAGCTCAAATCTCATAACATCAACCACACAAAAAAATACAAGAGACAATACTTGTAGCACAAATATTACTGAAAAAGAAAATAAAAATACTGTGTAGAAAGTTAGGAGTTTGTTATGAAAAGCCTATTCAGAATGAAAGCAACACTGAACAAATTAACCGAAAGCGTAGGAATCGATACAGAATAAATGTATCAAAAGAAAAAGAACAACGTTCAAAATGACAGTGAAATTCCAAATCCTCCTCCACTTAGCAATGACAATAAGTTCAATAAAGCCAAGGATTCCATACGTGCCTTTGAAATCAAACAAATGTCGTACACCATCAACCACTGAATGACATGCCATGAAAGACGCATAGATATGAAAATGTCACATGATGGTTTATGCAAAAGATGTGCAACAGAGAAATGGAACATCAAAATGTTTTCTCCAAAAAATAACATGTTTCCAGGAAAACAACCCCCCGAATTATCTGATTTGACAGTAATTGAAGAACAGTTAATATGTAGGATTTCACCATGTATTAATGTTCACATGCTGAAACATGGTGGAATTGCTTTAAGTGGCCACTGCGTGACTTTTCCACAACAGTTAATGAGCCAGCAGTGTTGTTTCCCAGATTACCAGAAGAAATACAAGTATTAAGAGTAAGAAAACAGGGGAAAAATGATTCTTTACGAGATTTTAAAGTTAGGCGGTATACAGTACAACATGCTCTGCAATGGCTGAAAAATAAAAATCCCGGATACTATGACATCATTATATCCCAAGAAAGACTTCAGTCTCTGCCGATAGATTGCAAAATTGAAAATGTAACTATCGAATACCATTCAAATACTTTACATACAGAAGATAAAGGTCCAGCCGAAAACCAAACTGATCCTGGTGAAAAGGCGCCCGAGCGAAGCTCTTTAATGGGAACACATGCGTGCGTATACAGAATTGCTTCCCCTTTCTACACGTTGCCTTTATTTTTTTTCGTCCGGAAGTAGACGTCCAGTGGGGAAACAGGAAGTGTATCCTTGAAGCAAGGACAATTGTGTTTCAACCCATGCATGAATATCTTCATATAGTAAAAACAATCTTCATGTTTTATTACTTGTTTATTTCGATAAAAAATTAGATAAATTCTGAGTGAAAAAAGTTTCGTTCAGAGAATATAATACTATGACGTCAAAAGCACGTCACAATCCATCGGCCTTCATCGGTTATTTCCGGAAGGATGAAAAATAACCGGAAAATTCTGGAACTGATGTCCGTTGCGATTATCTCTTTGTCGGTGCTTCAAGACTTTTTTTTTATTATACCAGTTTTTTCCACAGGCACAAAAAGTAAAAATGCGGATATTTTTTGAAGATCTTTTTTGTCATCAACCCGGTTCTGTTGATGTTTCTACCGGAAGATATCTTCAAAAAAGAGATCATTTAAAATTTCGTCAGCTTTTATTTTCCATTTGTTGAGAATATGAACGAAACAATTGACATTTTTGAAAGTCTGGATAGTCTTTACATTATTTATGCATCACCACTCATAAAAGAAGCAATGGAAAACGCATTTATGACGAAATTAACAATAATTTTCCGGACAACCAACCCAAGTGCAATGCCCTTTTTCAGCAACGTATTACTGTTTCACAACGCTTGCCAATTTATAACTAGTTACAGACAGAAACTGTTTTACTCCGTTTCTTATTAATAAGTCCCCCAAAACTTATTGTTTTTACTCCGTTTCTTCTTCTTCTTATTATTATTATTAAGCTGTTGTCTGATTTTGCCTAAGTTCAACAGGGGTCGTTGGGGGACTTCTGTAACGGCCATCCGTTAAAATTAGTACTAGTTATTCTTCTTCTTCTTCTTCTTCTTCTTCTTCTTCTTCTTCTTTATCAGCCATGAACTTGAATGTTATTCAAGCGTCTTCGTCAATTAAAGCGCTCAACTAACCACCGTTGGAGCCGCAACGCCGTCTGACAGGAAAAGTCGTGAATGAAAACCATTCCAGATGATGCAATTCAGAAAATGGGCAGGTGGAGGTCAGATGCATTTAAAAGATATATACGCCTTCCTACTTTATCAGGCCTTAGGTTTTCAGCCTGATTTTTTTTATGCATACATACATTTGAATGTCTCAAATGTACTTTAATTTTTTAGAATTCAGTATAGAATCTATTTTCTATGTATCATAATTTCATCCCAAAATCTATGTGGGGAGTACATCAAGATGTACTGTGACGGCTTAGAACCCCACCTTCATGGCAAATCAGAATTATTCAATATTAATCTGTTTATTACCAATATCTATGATTGCATTGGTAACTCACTTTTGGGGTTATTGGCCTCAGGGTGTTTAATGACTCATACTTATGTTTATTATGGTAATTCACTCTTGGGGTAATCGTCCTTGTGGAAATGAAACCATTAATAATTTGTTGTTGAATGTTGACGTCGTTCAGAGTAATAAACGATATTTTCATTCATTATAGTGTTAGCTTTCATTCATTTCCTTTTACTACAAATATAGCAGTTTGGGATTTAACATAAATAGCATATACAGTATTTGTATAATGTTAATGTAGAGGTCATGGGTTGGTGGTGTGCTACGTTATGAAGATTGTCATTAATGTAATATCCCCTTCATTACAAGTCCCTTCCTTTTAACAGTGGAGCACATGATGGCTGTCCCAGTTTTCAACAGAAGGTTTTGAAATAATTTAACAACAACCTCCCCACCACCTCCAATGTTTGACATCCGCATCCTACTCTAGTCTTGAATTAACATTGACTGACAAGTGTGAGATGAGCATTTACATGGACAATGTGAACAGAGGTGTGTAGCTAGTATGTACCAGACATACATATCATACATTACTTACATTATATTGTTTTATATGATAATAAATGCTTTATGAAATTCTTGCGATTTCCCAGCACTTTCAACCTGTTTCTTCTTTACTTTTTCTGACTTCCAAATTCGTATTATGGTATAAAATATGCATATCTGTCTATTGTCGCTATCACATTAGTGTTAGTACAATTGTTGAGAAGGGGGCTTTTATAAGTTGTCATAACTTGTGCCCAATCATTATGCAATACAATATGTTTAAACCAAACGTCCTTAAATTACCATTGCTGTTAACAGGACGTTAAACTAAAAAAAACTAAACCAAACTAATAAACAGCAGAAAACAACCTAAGAATCTCACACGTATTATAAGTAGGTCACGGTTTTAAAGTAATCATCTAAATGTATGCGTATCAAAATGTAATGCATCTCGTTGTGGCACTTGCAACCTTATTGTAGAAGGAAGCTATGTTAAGTTCAAAAATGGTTTTAACTTTAAAGTTAAAAAAGAACATATGAATTGTTAGTCTAGTAATGTAATTACGCATTGAATTGTAACAAATGTCTGATTTGTATATCGGCCAAACGGGTGGTGAACTACGAACAAGAAAGACTGTAAATAGACAGCAATAACGAACAGACACCTGAAGAGTGTTATCGGTTAGTAAACACATACACGCTTGTGCTGATGACAAAGAGACTATTTCCAGCTATTTTAAAATTACATAGGAGCCTGCCCCCTCATAACCTTCATGTAAGAATTGCTTAGAGATTTATGCTGTTGTATTAAATTACATCGGGAGTTATTACTTTGATTCCCGCTACTAATTATGTAGATGGTTAATTTACCTAATTACAGCATGGGGGTCGAAAATGGAATATCAGCCTGAAAGTATTTTTCTCAGAAAATCGTATTTTTTTGCATCGTAATACTTGGTAAAGGACGTTTTCTTTGATGTAGCGCTTTAATAATCTATTTTTAATCCAGAATATGAGTTTAATCGAACATTTTATGAATAGGATTTTTCATTCGTATTACTCTTGCATACAAAACTTTTTTACAGTATGAAGAAGTGGTATCATTTCAAATATGTATGCAAAAATTCAGTCAAAAACAGTGGTGGAAAGTGTTCATTTCGTAAAACTAAAAGAACCTGTGTTCCCAAACAAGTGAGGGCCTAAGACACCTCCCTGGCGTCAACCAAACAATGCACCCGATTACAGGTAATTGGTAATGAAATTCGTTGCAAGTCTACAATAAACCTTTCAGTGCATGTAAGGTCACACAAAAACCTAATTCCAATTTGCTTCATTACTGGTCATGATTGATAAAGCGTGTGTTAACAATCAATTTTGAGATCAAATGTATTTTTTTTGTCTCTATTTAGAATTTGTTCTTAAACAATTTGTTATCATTTTTAATACATTTTATCATCAGACTTCCGTTTTTAAATTGCTTTCAGAGGATATTTCATACCCAATTGTTAATATTCATCTCGAAATGAAGAGTAAATGTATTGTTGAAGGTCGCCGTCGTATCTTCGCGAAAAGTCGTAAATATAAAGGTACACCAAATGTAAAAAAAAACAACATAATATATATTGCTTTTGGATATACTGACTAAATATGGCATACATTGCTCAAATGAAGAAGTTAGTGTCGGTCCGAATTGATTCATAAGGTATATGAGAAGAAAATGAATTTGAAACAGAACGTTTTGAGAATGAAACTACTAGACGTGTTCCTCTCTTAACAATCAAGGACCTGATTTACGGGTCCTGTTAACATAAAAATGTTGTCTCTGTTTTAACAATTTTATTTGAAGGGAAGCAAATCCACATTTCTCTAAAAACTTGCCATGCATCAGTTAATTTTCACACACAAATTGTGGTGTTCTGCGTCATCACGTGTAAACTCCTTTCATCTTATTGGCAATGACCTAAACATTCGTACACAGGTTATCCCATAAGGAAGAGAGTGTTTGAACTCTCAATTATGAATTAAGTCATCTGAAATAATTGATGACCTTTTAGAAGTGCCGTACATCTTATCAAAGAACCAATCAGCCTTCGCTCTCGATTTGTGTATCTTGGTTGACCCAGGCTGCAAAGCTTGTTGAGTTTGGTCAACGAACAGTTTCTCAAAATCCTTACGTGCTTTCCTATAACTACACAAAATGCTCTTTTATTATTTGGGGTTAAGATGAAAACTAATATCTCTTGTAATTGCGTGTTCCGTCTTTTTGGCATTTTCCTGCGTAGTATTTCAAAAACCTTTCATTTTGTAGTACACGCATTGAATAAATCTATAGTTTCACTGTTCCATGGTCCTGACCGTTTGAGTAGGGAACATACACTTTCATTCAATATTATATTCTTAGAAACATTCTTTGAAGACAAAGGGACTGCCTTCATAGAAATATTTATATTAAAAAAGGGCTGACCATAACCTTCAGATAATGTTTTACGGTGGCCAGAAGGAGCGTAATTATCTTAAATTCATGAGCATAGCTGTACCTGATGGCTACATTTTGGACAAAGTAGGACCATTTCCTGGAAGCCAAAATGATGCAAGCATTACAATTAACATCATTGATAAGCCCACAAGTTTGGAGCAAGACGACAATGTAGTCGCTGATCGTGTTTTTAGAGATGTCCTTACACTGTTAGAGGCATCTGATATTAACACCAGTATGCATTCGTATCTTAAGACTGGTCTGACCCAATATTCTGATATACAGGCTAACAATGACAACAGTTACTTAATACCAATCGATTGTAGAGCCTTATCATGGCCATCTTATGCATTGGATATTTTATAAAACTCAATTATTATCAAATTGCTTCATTGATATAATTGAGGAAGCGCTAAATAATGTGACTATATTGAAACGTTCCGGGGGTCCGTACCCTAGTCACTTCTAAGAAATCCTGTGCTGTAGGCTTAATTATAACTATACTACAGTTGCAAATATATACAAATATGTGTTACTACCTTGTACCCAGCATACCTAATGCTTAATACATGATATGAACAGAATAATTACTGTATGACTATAAAACTATAACCAATGCTAACTGCTATGTATCAATATAACAACACACTACACACACTACCGTACAATCCAGGCAGTACACAACTAAACCACCACGTCGCGGCTAGCCCTAGTCACTATAGTTGCCCTATAATCAGCTACCTTTATGACCTAGTCGCGCCGAGCACGACAGCCTTTCACGTACTAATATACAACTACGGCCCTCTAATAACCACGACAAGCTCTATCAACTATACCTAGTCACGACTAGCACTGCATAGCCTATACACCGTGACAACTTCTGTCCAACAGTATCTCGCTACAGCGCTCAATCGTTTATTAAATATATCTTCCAGGCAGTGTGTGGATCAAGGCAAGACTTACTCAGTCACTTTTTATCTTTCCAACACAAAGCTGATCTCCATGTCGAGATCAGAGCAGAACTGGGCCGATTGTTGCTGGATTCTGCCTATTTATACCCTCTTGCTATCTGAGTGACACCTAGCGGTGAGTGAGGTATAATCGCCGGTACGTTTTAATTGTACCTCTAAAACTGTTTTTCCTCTAAGCGTTTGAATTACGGAGACATACCACGAATGATTAACGCCAACAGATCGACGTAACCTGAATAATATGCTAAATCAGCGAAGGTAGGATTACGATATGTACATTCATCACAATATGTCTCAATTGGATACGGGGACCAATTAATCAAAGAGCACAGAACAGACAGATGATTCGCACATCAAATGAAGTTTCTACTTACAAAAACAAACTATTTGGCTCCGAGATGTTAACACAACCAACTCTCTCCAAGAGAGCAAATTCAGTATTCGTAAAGAGTATGAAATATTGGTGAATCAGCGATTTTAAGACCTCATCCGTTGTCAGATTTTTTCCACACACAAAAGCCAGACTAAATAGATGTGAATCTAGAATCACCAGTTTGAAAACAAACTCAAAGCCTCGCATCATTATTTTCTTCCTTCTTTTTTCCAAGTCTGCCGTTGAACACATTTCATACTCTTGCATCTTGCAAAACAGTATCTGTTAATGACGTCAGCTGTTAACAGGGCGTCTAACTTTAAGATATATATATAAGAACATAGTAACAAACAAGCATACAATCTCTGAATTTCATTGATGTTGCAAGAAAATTGTCTGGGAATCTTACAACTGATCAGGCAGTAGAATGAATGTTTTTGTGGTCATCTAGAAGAGCAATATACTAGCGAATCCCTTGCAAACATGTTCTCTGTTGATTAAATAGCAAACTGGAACAAACATTTTCTTCTTTTCTGTCAGTTTTTAGACATAATGCTTAGACTATACACATAGCCATAAATTCTGATGTATAGACCATATGGTCATTTAAACCTTCTTTTGAATATGTTTCACCACATATTTTGGATTGATATTTTTGTTACTGGTATTTCATTACCTAGTCCTTCTGTAATCAGAATACTTTTGATATCCAAACGTTACAAGATACTTTTATTCTAAGATGAATACATTTTTTTGTCTGGAAAATATTATTACTTGAGATTCCGGCTGTTAGTTTGTTAACATTCGTCTTTTTGGGGAAAACCCGACTTTTCGAGAATTTCAGAGTTATGCTTCTACGAAAAACGAACCAAGAACTCGTTTGAATTTTAATAGGTGCTTTTATTGTGACAAGGGTAAGGTCTACACCTCACCAAATGGAAATGGAAATCAGAGTAGGGGCCATTTTTGAACACCCACCCCCTTTAAAATATGTCCTATTTATCAAATGATCAATGCAAACGTAATCATATGTGAGGATAAGGAAGCTGAATTCATCAGACTTCTTAGACCCGATTGAACAGTACTGTTTGACTGATATTTTATAATGTTTTTACTTCATATAGCTTAATGTAGAGAGTACTTCTGTATATTAAAGGTTGCACATACGCGAGTTTCTATAAAAAATCGTTTTTTGACTTTGTCTACAGAAGATTTGTATTAATTTGTAAATTTAGCACACACTCTTTTAATCCGGTGTAGTGACTTCGGTAGTGTATCGGATCATTAATATAATGTTCTCGAGTGTGCCACACACAAGGAAATATTTCTTTCTCTCTCTCTCTTTCTCTCTTATTGAACTAATAATAAAAAAATAAAAACTTTTTTCTGGTTTTGAGATCTTTCCTATCCCTTCCGACTATCGTTTCCAAGGACATGTCGACATTTTAGTTTGCCCTTACTTGGTAACGAGTATGGGTCTCGCTGGGTATAAAAAGCGCATTACCTGTCAAACCAATTATCATTCTACAACTGACCGTCTGGCGATTCAATGCATCGCGCACACTGATCGGCAACCGATATCAAAAATCAAACGCACTCACTTAAAGACTTTGAAACGCTGCCAAGCTGGTTGTTACATATGGCATATTCTCGAAAATCGTGTATCCAAAATAAAAGGCATATTACTTAAAATACTTCTATAAATTCCATATATATCATCATTCTTCAACGTGCATAGAACTGCAACCAAACTTTATTATGAACTCTTAGTCTTCGTCAAGTAAACGCTTTACTAGCAAAACACGTGCAAAATGCGACACTCCCAGGTGTGTAGTCAACAATGTGAAATTTGTTAATTGAACCGTTCTCATGGAAATGATTGGAATTAGTATTGTTTTCACACAGGAGGTTATTACTAGTTGGATATCTAAAAAGTAGTCACTAGTATTCGTTGCATATTTGCCTCTTTCAGGGACGTTATTTGGAGAAGGGCAGGGATTGTGCATAAACTATTTTAATTGGTCGTATTTTACTACTATTTCCACTTTCTTAGATAAATGGTATCTTTGATGTGTTCCATTTCAATTTTATTCAACTGAATACAAAATGTTGGTAAAAAATCGTGAAAGTGTGCTTTACACATGTATATAGTATAGTAATGTCACCTTGCGCACATATTGAAGAAATGATAACCCGTTTGACAGGTAATGCGGTTTTTTTATACCCAGCGAGACTCATACTAGTTACCAAGCAAGTATATGCTAAAATGTCGGCGCTTCCTTAGATACGACAGCCGGGAGAGATTGTCACTGGGGGAGATCTCAAAACCAGAATTTGTTTTTATATTTTTGTGTAATCGCTATAGCGTGTACGCATATAGTGGACATAGTTTATGGCGTCTTTACATCTGCTTCAAATGATCTCCTTGATGAGATGAAAGCGCTAAAAACGTGTTGTTAAGATTTTTTCTTTATATATTTCTTCTTCTCCGTAAGGATCAATTATGCACACAAGAAGTGTAAACCTCACAGTGGTACACTTTTATTTAATCCTAGGATTCATCAGAAAAGAACAACAAAATAATTTACAAACGGCTAGGTGTCATGTAATTATATTTAATATTAATTCGACATTGCAATAGATATGTGTGACATTGTTACAGCGCTTCACCAACGTAGTATATTTCTTATATATCACGATATACCATACATGTTGTATACTCGTCAATCAAAACTACACAAAAAAAAAATACTCAAATACTTCGAACGCCCCCAAAACACTGACATTATACAGCTAAATCAATGTTCGCAAGATTAAGCATAGCGACAACAATACCTTGACGTCATAATATTCAGAAAGTCACAATTGACAGAACAATTGTAGACGCTTCAAAATGGCAGAATCAAATTTTCGGAAGTCTAAAAGTTAATGAACTAGCTATATAGGAAGCAATTTTCTTTTTTGAATGAACATTAAGGTTTAACAAGCCCCCTAAAAGACATAATAGTCGCCCTAAATTTCAAACCCCTGGTAAGTCATATTCAAATTACCTTATCACAAATTGGAATATTTATATGTAATTTAAATATATTGAACTTGTGCATGAGCTGTTTTAAAGGTACATTACCAGGTCAACAAAGTCAAAAATACGGCACTAAGGCTGATGTAATGATACAAGTTCCTCACCAGATTTATAAAATGTCAATTTCTTAAGCGACCCAACTGAATGTTACGAAATGATATGTCATTTGAAGATCATTTATATACGTAGGTCATGCGGGGCTTTATCTCTCCTTAACTATGTGTGGAGAGGCATACCGGCCTCACAAAAAGATGATTGTTGCTATGGGAATTTACAAAAATCAAAGTAAAACGTCCGCGTAACATATGAAAGGGCGCTACCGCACACAATATTTGTAAACGGTTTTAGGTCGCTTACAGAGAATTAAGCTGTGGTTTCAAACATGACTAAACATATTTAGTATAATCTTATGTACATCCTGTTATATTTTTATTGACACAACTAATTTCTTGAAAAGTTTGAAGGATTTGTGGATAATGATATGACTGAAGTGTAACCTGCGTTAAATTATTCCCTGGCGTGCCATATTATCGGTTCACGTTATCACGTAAACGTCTGACGTAATGAACTTTATCTGTACGGTATACATGTTATATTTTTTCAAAGAAAGGTAGCTTAGCACGATTTGTTTACCATAATTAATCCTCACACACATTATGATACTCAATTTTGTTTGATCAGAACGCAAGATCGATTTGTTACAAATACATTATCAAAATAGACATGACGCTGAAATGGCGCCTAGCATATTATCTGTACATCCACATATTTAAATTTAGTTTCAAAAATAGAAATAAACACGTCAAAATCTGTACGGAGATATTCCGTGAACATGCCGTACTTTTATTCTTTTTTTATTACAAAGTAAAACGTTTGATTGTATCGACAAAGAGATCATTTCCCTGATGAAATGCGCCATTTATGGAGCTATGAAGAGTCTGTCTTTCGTAGGCGACAGGCTGCATGGCTACAGTTCGCAGATGCTGCAATACAAGTCCAGCTGTTTATCATTCGTTAGCACTCCAATACCTTGACTCGATCGTACTACGCTTAACGCAACATTACTTTAGTTTTACATTAATTTGCATAATTTGTAAGACTGAAAACAAATTTCGAAAAAAAAAAATGAACCTTTTTTACACTTGTTATCTTATACAATTGAGATTAAAATATATCGTATCATTATAATTGATCAAAGAATTCCAAACGGTTAAAATAATATCAAATATATTTAATCAACGACAGGGTTACACACAAGTAAACAAACCTAAATATGGTGGGTTTTTTTTATCGCTGTAACGTTGTTTCATGTGCAAACTGTCATTGTATCGTCCTAAGCTGTAACGTTGCTACCTTACACAATTATCAATCACCAACATAGCATCATAAATTTCTGATTTATTGGTATTCTGGCGGATATTTGACAGACACGTTTGTACCATTGTTTCACAGTGCCATGGTTAATAATCCTATTGACGCTCTTTTGCCTTTCTTATAGTAACCGTGACCGCTTTATCGGCTTTGATTCTAAAGTTGCTGTTGGTAGAGAGAGGATGATGATGTCGAATAATTATTTAAAATAAATCTCTCTTGTAATACCCGGGTAATAAATGGTTGGCTTTGACACAAAGTACTTGCAAGGCAAATGACAGAAGAGGAGCTGTACCACTGTTAGCCACCAAACGATAACATGAAGAACCTAATAAGAGCGGAAGAGGCATATCTAATGCTGTATCAATCATGTTACTCCACTAATGGAGTGCCGTCTACTGATGTATCGGGTTGATCTCAAAACAGTACAGGGCTACTTACGTTTTCGCTTTACACGTGCTCAGATTACGCATTTTAATGTTCGTCTTAACTCGATTTGCATAAAAAATGAATTCGCAGAAATGTAGAAAATATTTTTTTCTTCCCTGGTTGAATGCGTTACAAACCGTAATATCAAACTATGAGAAAGCTTTTTGGTCGCACAGAAATCGGCCACGAACTAGAGTAGGATAGACGGTACACTGTAGTCCTATTTACCGGGATCAGGGAAGTCTCTCACCTAAACAGGAAGCACAGAACAGCTC
This sequence comes from Mizuhopecten yessoensis, assembly GCF_002113885.1. Taxonomy (NCBI): domain Eukaryota; kingdom Metazoa; phylum Mollusca; class Bivalvia; order Pectinida; family Pectinidae; genus Mizuhopecten; species Mizuhopecten yessoensis. The sequence goes on from NW_018408829.1 coordinate 418,799, forward strand.
CAACACATCCGGTGGTGAACTTCCCATCTCGCTTGGTGAACCTAATAACCATTATAATGAAAACAATTGTTAAGCTTTTAGACAAGAAAGAGTGTTTGTGGACACGTAACCGATACATCTGTCATTGTCCAGCAACAAATTAGTAAACATCTAGGTCAGCCTTAACAACAAATTAGCAAACATTTCGGTCAATCAACTGCTACGTAGATGTTTTCCTTTGCGTCAATACTGTGAATAAAACATTCATTGGTCAATAAAGCCTTGCTTTGTTATCATCATATCTAAATCAACCATCAGACGGAGTACATGAGATATCTTCTGCCAATAGCAACAAGTGAATAAAAATACCATATCTTTTAACAGCATCGACAGAATGGATGAAGCTATTCAAGCAGATATCGCTTTATCATGAAATAGATAACTCTGGTGTTGATTATTTAGGGAAGGAACCGTCGTTTTCGTGTTTTCAGTATCTGTATGCAATAAGTTAGATTGACATGATAACACGAATGCAATCCATAGCATAAAACCACATCATCTATATCCTCACTGGGTTTTTTTCTTTGTGATATGTACATGTTTTCCATAGGAGTGCACTGTAGATATGGTTGAATGTAGTACTTCGAACAATTTCTAATCCGAACAATTTTATTTTATATACATTTCCAGACTACCATAAAACCTCGAAAAATAAGCAACACTGTAAAACAACGCATACATTTCTTTCAGGTAAATGTTTCTTATTCAAAAGTAAGCAAGTAAGTCTTTTGGATGTTTAGAATATTTAAACAGGAAAAAATATGCATATACTGTACCAATAAAAGATCTGGTAAAACAATATGCATACATATCTATTTAGTAGAGTTCCCACAATGGGGTTCCGTGACCACTTTTCCCGGACCAAGGTTTGAAAGTTGATTTCAATCAATTTGAGGGTGCTGATTAAAATGAGCTGGGGTGAACCTCGTGAAAATATGGGCTAACTGTCGTCAGGTATATAAAAAAAATACATATCTTTGTTTCTAGATGTCCGTTTTATATGAGTTTTGGGTCTAAATACATGTTCGAAGGGTCAGGGATTTTATTTATCAGTATAATAACTTGATTTAAAAGCGTTATAACATAAAATGGTATGTTATTGTTTTGCTGCCAAAAACCATGATAACCGCAAGGTGACTGCAAAGGAAAAGACCAGGGAGACACCCGTGATGGTTTGGATGCAAAGTTTGCATCAACAACCAGTGTAAATAACTTAAAAGAACAATTGTATCAAATGTCTGATAAATGAATTTGTTTATTTCGGGTTTAACGTCATTGCAACAGCCAGAATCATATGATTGGTTTGATGTTAATTTGCTATCAAAATTTAGATCACAATGTGCTTAAACCACATGAAAAAAGTAAAAGTAAGCAATAGGCAGAAACGAACTCCAACGGTCTATCAAATAATGATCTTTTTTTGCTTGTTATGCTACATGTACACACACACACACACACATACACACACACACACACACACACACGCACAAACACACACACACGCACACTCTCTCTCTCTCTCTCTCTCACACACACACAACACACACATCTTGTCCGTGTGCTCCCCATGATATGTTTACGCATGGTTCTATGATATGTTACAGTCTAGATCTGATCTATGTACTGGTTCTATGATATGGCACAGCCTACATCTGTTCTATTTACTTGTTCTATGATACCTCATAGCCTACATCTGGTCTATGCACTGGTTCTATGATATGTAACAGTCTAAATCTAGTCTATGTACTGGTTCTATGATATGTCTCAGCCTACATTTGGTCTATGTAATTGTTCTATGATACGTCACAGCCTACATCTGGTCTATGTACTGGTTCTATGATATGTAACAGTCTAAATATAGTCTATGTACTGGTTCTATGATATGTCACAGCCTACATATGGTCTGTGTCCTGGTTCTATAATATGTACCAGCCTACATCTGGTATATGTACTAGTTCTATGATATTTCGCAGCCTGCATCTGGTATATGTACTGGTTCTATGATATATAACAGCCTACATCTGGTATATGATCTTGTTATACGATATGTAACAGCCTACATCAGGTCTATGTACTGGTTTTATGATTTATTACAGCCTACATCTGGTCTGTGTACTAGTTCTAGGATATGTAACAGTCTACATCCGGTCTATGATCTTGTTATACGATATGTTATAGCCTACATCTGGTCTATATACTGGTTCTATAATATGTCACAGTCTACATCTGGTCTGTGTACTAATTCTAGGATATGTAACAGTCTACATCCGGTCTGTGTACTAGTTCTAGGTTATGTAACAGTCTACATCCGGTCTATGATCTTGTTATACGATATGTAACAGTCTACATATTGGTCTATATACTGGTTATATGATATGTAACAGACTACATCTGGTCTGTGTACTGGTTCAATGAGATATTACAGCCTTCATGTGGTCCGTGTACTGGTTCCTTGATATGTTACAACCTTTATCTGGTCTGTGTCCTGGTTTCTTGATATGTTACAGCTAAAATCTGGTCCGTATACTTGTTCCATGATATATTACGGCCTTCATATTGTCTGTAGGCTGGTTCCATAATATGTCACAGTCTACATCTGGCCTATGTACTTGTTCTATGATATGTCACAGCCTACATCTGGTATATGAGGTCATAGTGTGTCTGGGTTAGCCTAAGACTGTGATGGCGAGTGATAGCGGTGCTATTATAATTAGCCGACGGCTGATGAGGTAAACCAGTGGTCCAGGCTGTCCGCTGAGGGATGAAGATGCTGGATGTTGTCCATGGCTATGGAGTATGAAGGCATGTGACTGGTAACGTTGTACAATGAAAGTGGAACTCTGCCCGCTAGTATAGTGTGACGGTGCTGGTACCAGATAATGAACATTGTACATCATTTGTGGAATACTGCCCACTTGTACAGTTGTAGACTATAGATACTGACGTTAGTTATATATATATAAATTACAGCAATAGTGGATCACAGCCCATATGTAATTTAGTTCTGTTATGTAATTTGTTGTGTTCTGTCAAAGGTGTGGAATGGTGTGAGAATCAGGTGCTATATGTATTTCTTAGTCATTATATGTCATTGTAAATAAATATGTGTGTCTTGTAGGACAGTCGTCGATGTTTTATTATTTACATACATAGACAAACGCTCATCCCGTTACATCTGGTCTATTTACTTGTTCTATGATATGTCCAAGCCTACATCTGGTCTATGTACTGGTTCTATGATATATCACAGCCTACATCTGGTCTATGTACTGGCTCTATGATATGTCACAGCCTACATCTGGTCTATATACTGGTTCTATGATATGTAACAGTTTACATCTGGTCTGTGTACTGGTTCTATGATATGTAACAGCTTACATCTGGTTTGTGTACTGGTTCTATGATATGTAACAGTCTACATCTGGTCTGTGTACTGGTTATATGATATGTAACAGTCTACATCTGGTCAATATATGATATGTAACAGTCTACATCTGGTCTGTGTACTGGTTCTATGATATGTTACAGCCTACATCTAGTCTATTTACTTGTTCATTGAAATGTAACAGCCTACATCTTGTCTATATACTGGTTCTATAATTTATTACATCTTACTTCTGGTCTATTAACTTGTTCTATCAAATGTCACAACCTACATCTGGTCTATGCACTGGTTCTATGATATGGCACAGCCTACATCTGTTCTATTTACTTGTTCTATGATACCTCATAGCCTACATCTGGTCTATGCACTGGTTCTATGATATGTAACAGTCTAAATCTAGTCTATGTACTGGTTCTATAATATGTCTCAGCCTACATTTGGTCTATGTAATTGTTCTATGATACGTCACAGCCTACATCTGGTCTATGTACTGGTTCTATGATATGTAACAGTCTAAATATAGTCTATGTACTGGTTCTATGATATGTCACAGCCTACATATGGTCTGTGTCCTGGTTCTATAATATGTAACAGCCTACATCTGGTATATGTACTAGTTCTATGATATTTCGCAGCCTGCATCTGGTATATGTACTGGTTCTATGATATATAACAGCCTACATCTGGTAAATGATCTTGTTATACGATATGTAACAGCCTACATCAGGTCTATGTACTGGTTTTATGATTTATTACAGCCTTCATCTGGTCTGTGTACTAGTTCTAGGATATGTAACAGTCTACATCCGGTCTATGATCTTGTTATACGATATGTTACAGCCTACATCTGGTCTATATACTGGTTCTATGATATGTAACAGTTTACATCTGGTCTGTGTACTGGTTCTATGATATGTAACAGCTTACATCTGGTTTGTGTACTGGTTCTATGATATGTAACAGTCTACATCTGGTCTGTGTACTGGTTATATGATATGTAACAGTCTACATCTGGTCAATATATGATATGTAACAGTCTACATCTGGTCTGTGTACTGGTTCTATGATATGTTACAGCCTACATCTAGTCTATTTGCTTGTTCATTGAAATGTAACAGCCTACATCTTGTCTATATACTGGTTCTATAATTTATTACATCTTACTTCTGGTCTATTAACTTGTTCTATCAAATGTCACAACCTACATCTGGTCTATGCACTGGTTCTATGATATGGCACAGCCTACATCTGTTCTATTTACTTGTTCTATGATACCTCATAGCCTACATCTGGTCTATGCACTGGTTCTATGATATGTAACAGTCTAAATCTAGTCTATGTACTGGTTCTATGATATGTCTCAGCCTACATCTGGTCTATGTAATTGTTCTATGATACGTCACAGCCTACATATGGTCTATGTACTGGTTCTATGATATGTAACAGTCTAAATATAGTCTATGTGCTGGTTCTATGATATGTCACAGCCTACATATGGTCTGTGTCCTGGTTCTATGATATGTAACAGCCTACATCTGGTATATGTACTAGTTCTATGATATTTCGCAGCCTGCATCTGGTATTTGTACTGGTTCTATGATATGTAACAGCCTACATCTGGTTTATGATCTTGTTATACGATATGTAACAGCCTACATCAGGTCTATGTACTGGTTCTATGATTTATTACAGCCTACATCTGGTCTGTGTACTAGTTCTAGGATATGTAACAGTCTACATCCGGTCTATGATCTTGTTATACGATATGTTATAGCCTACATCTGGTCTATATACTGGTTTTATGATATGTAACAGCCTACATCTGATCTATACACTGGTTCTATGATATGTAACAGTCTACATCTGGTCTATTTACTGGTTATATGATATGTAACAGCCTACATCTGGTCTATATACTGGTTCTATGATATGTAACAGTTTACATCTGGTCTGTGTACTGGTTCTATGATATGTAACAGCTTACATCTGGTTTGTGTACTGGTTCTATGATATGTAACAGTCTACATCTGGTCTGTGTACTGATTATATGATATGTAACAGTCTACATCTGGTCTATATATGATATGTAACAGTCTACATCTGGTCTGTGTACTGGTTCTATGATATGTTACAGCCTACATCTAGTCTATTTACTTGTTCATTGAAATGTAACAGCCTACATCTTGTCTATATACTGGTTCTTTAATGTATTACACCTTACTTCTGGTCTATTAACTTGTTCTATCAAATGTCACAACCTACATCTGGTATATGCACTGGTTCTATGATATAAAATTTGAGATAGATCCCTTTGGTACTTCTTGAGAAATAGCGATAACAAACTTTCACTATCAAAATCCAAGATGGCTGCCTGTCGGCCATGTTGTTTATCCGATCAGTCTCAAAAGTTGCCCTGCACAGCTAAGGACCAAGGGGAACCTGCATATAAAATTTGAGAAAGATCCGTCTGGTACTTCTTGAGAAATACTGATAACAAGAATTGATTACGGACGGACGACGGACCACGGACGCAGGGTGATTTGAATAGCCCACCATCAGATGATGGTTGGCTAAAAATTTGTAACAATGGCGGGAAAATCTGACGTTGCATGTTTTATGACAATGTACTTAAGCTGATTTCGAGGGGGTCCTAACTTACCCGAATGCCTGTCCGAACTTACCCCATGGGGGGCCTGGTTCGGCCATCCGATCTTCTGACAGGAAACGCTAGATAATTCTTCAAAAACGGACATGCTGCCCTACTTCCCAGAACAGACTTAAATAAAAGGGGCCGAATTTGCCCAGGTCTCCCCCTAATTGTTATGCTGGTCTAAAATCTCATTGAGCTTGTGCTCTTATAATTATCTCATTCTGAAAGCAGGATTATCTCATTCTGAATCATTAAAGGGGCTGATCGGGGGAAAAAAATACAGATAAATGGGTCTAAATGCGTTCTCTGGCCTTCCAAAAGTTATACCACAGCAATATGATGGTCGAGTTCTGCTTGCAATGTCCAGTTTTGACCACTAAAATATCAGGGAAGCCCTGCGTAAATTTAGCGCAGATCTATTTATATATGTCATATGGTTGTTCCGAAAGTGAGGCAGTGAGGATAACAACAACAGCACGCCGTCATGTGCCATGTCGGACTCAACTAGCGGAAAAGACAGCAATACTATACGTAAATAATTGTTTTCAAAGGTCATGTATGATGCAAGTGTAGTATTCCTACCTATATGTTGTTGTTATATATAACGGTATTGATACCTCGTACCTGTCAATGACTTTTGCATGCATCTTTTTCTTTCGCCGCGATGATTAAATTTGGCCTTGTTGATAACGCGCGTGCGGTAAAATTACATCACTGATCTGGGTCAATTGAGAGTTTTAGACTGTCAGGTGACGATTTAGGATTTCTTTAATATAATTATAATTTTTACTCTTAGGGAGTAAATTTCAGCAAAATTTTAATCGGTATATTTCATAAGAAGGTATTTTAAACATGTATATGCCAGTTTAGCAAATATGACATTTTTTCCCCGACCAACCCCTTTGAATATCAGATATCAACAAAAGCAACGCTCTTTTTAGGCTTTGCCTTTTCATATTACGATAGAAAGTTGAAAAGTCACAGCTTACATGCTACACACGTACATGTGGACGGTCCTATATGTAATCATAGAATATAGTTGTACGCGTACTGTAGCTCACATGTACCCGTAAGGTTGCAAAACCTCTGTAATAACAATCGGAAGCGACTTGTTACCATGTAATAGTTATACAAGGAAATCGCAAGTAATCGACAGTACAATCACTAGTAATCATAGTCAATTTTATCATATAAACAAGCAAGTAACCATACTGTAGTCGTCGATTAAGAGCCACGGTTGTTCAAACTTCAGACATTAACTTAACAGGAATTTGCTTTGATTGCATGTCTCCTCATACACTCTTTTTTCATCATCGTCTCTGAATTCAATCAAAATTTATCAGATTTATTATCAGAATTGTAGAAATTAGATCGACTTGGATGTCAGCGCTTGTAATTAATGATCGATTATGTAAGATTAAGAAGTGAATATAAATATATATTACAGTTTATCGGGTTGAAAAGTTGCAAAAATAATTCCGTTTTGACTAATTATACAACATGGGTAATGATTAAAATAATCCAATTTACCTCGACTGGAGGTGTACAACAACATGATTTATTTAGCTCTCGCTTCGGTGATCCCTATTTCCGGGATCTGTAGTGCCGTTCGACCAGTGCTTTTGAAACAATAATATGTGAAATTAATTAGAATTGATATTTTATCACAAGAATAAGTTAATCTATTTATTTTTTATTTTTCTTGTTAAAATCTTTAATGGTATTGGTAACAGGATGGAACTTTTGTAAATATGTGTGGTATTTTTTAGTTATACCTAGGCTACCAAAACAACAATTTTTAGGAAATAACACTTTAAATGTTTATTAAAATTCATTTGATGTGTTTATACTGTAAATGAAAAAAAAATGCAGTAACAGCACAGGACTTTGTTTCGAGTTTTCCTTTTCCAAAAAAAGTGACAATTTCTGATAATGACTCATTACAGTCATCGTTGTAATTGACCCTACAATCATTGTAATAAATGCTCAGGTAATATGCTAGTCGTGCGTGTAGTGATGTCTCCTCAAGCTGGGGATTACCGTGGCTATTTTTAGACGTAAACAAATTATCACAAATGAGAGATTACCACAAACACTGAACAGGCTTCACACACCGAAATCTTAATTTAATTAAACGTAGAAACAAAAAATAACGAAAGTAAATATTGAAGAAACGCGAACTGTTCCGCAACGTCAACAGACATGTATAGGCCTACGGGATTTTGCTAGAGATTTTAAACGCTTGGTCATATCTTACATGCATGATTGTGATCATAGCCATAACGTAGAATATCGTAAAATGGTTGAAATTACTGGCACTAGTCAAAATTCCATCCAACTCACCGCTACAAGTTGAACCGGATAAGCGGCTAGAACATTTCTTCGTATTTAACGCATGCGCAACAAGCTCTTATTTCAATTCTAGCCTAGAGGGGGTACCCAAATTGGCGCTGGACTACGGGGAAATCGGATCTTCTGGAAAATTTCACGAAACCCCAGAAATACACCCCATTTTCATATATGGTTTTCTTCAGAATAAATTGGACTACTTATGTTTGGAGTTTCAGTTCGTCAGCTTTAAGTGTTAATTCTCCAGGGTGAATTATACAGCTACTAATGGTCAAAATGCCGATTTTGGCGTGTTTTACACCAAATATCTCAATAACTAGATTTTTCCCAGATATAACAGATACACAAGGAGGTAGATCGCGCTGAGTTCTACAAACATGGAAAGTTTCAGCAAAAGTTATGGAGCCGTTTTTTTCGTACTCAAATCGCTGTTATATGCGGCAAATTAGCTACATTCAGCCGTGTTAACATTTCGTTCAGAGGAACGATAACAGAGTTATCGCCCCTCTTACACTTCATTCCATATTTATAATACCTAGCGCTATGTAGTTAAGGAAATCATACTAGTGGGGCGACACCTTAAGGGGTGTCACAGATGGAATGAAGTGTAGAGGGCAATAACTCTGTTTAAACAGCTATTCAACATGAAATTGAAGAAACTGTTTGAGTGTTTTAACAAATTTGACCTCTTTGACCTTGAATAAGGTTCAAAGGCATTTCCTTTTGCAAAATGTGTCTGGTATAATGCTGCTGTGAAGGCAAAGAAAAAGAAATGGACAAAAATTTACCTTCGGACCAGGTGAACTAACAAGAGTAGTGTAGGGCGGAACAATATACACCTGTCGTATGCCATATAGTGTTATATATTAAGTTGCATTAAAATAAGATTTGCATCACCTTAAGCGTGGCTAGCTAGCTATATATAGCATGCTATAAATCTCACCTTTCACTACAAAGTCAATGTTCGATTTTCTTTAATTTTCTAACAGTTTGAGGAAAACAAGTAATCAAAAGATTAGTCTCCAACTCATTATATTAACACAACTTGATATCATGATTATGAAGCCTACCAAGTTTCGAATAAATCGATAAAAAACTGTAGATCTCCGGACAAGATTCAAGTACTAGAAATAAGCAAAGGGCAGTAACTTCTGCAAAAATAGTCGAATCAAATTTTTGTTCAAAGAAACATAACTATATATCATGAGAAGTCGATCAAAAATTGATCAAAAATTGAAGGAGGAGATCTCCAGACAAAAAATCAAATACTGAAATACACAAAGGTCAATAACTTTTTTGCAAAAATATTCTATTTTTTTTTTTCATATCATGATTATAAATTAATGTATATCAAGTTTCAAAGAAATCGGTCCATAAATGTAGGAGACGGTCAATGCCGGTCGGACGATAATACTCCCGTCAAATTTGACCGGCGTATAAAAATGGGATCAGTGGACAGTTTCTTATGATCATTGCTACATATCTGTATTACCAGGTTGGAAACAGAGATGACTGTGATGTCATATACATGACATTTTGAAATCTTGGCTGTTATGTCACTGTTTATCTATTTGAGAATTAGTGTCTGTTGCTAAAAACAAATATAAGCTGAAGTTTGGATAGGATTTCTGTTGTTCATTATCACCGTGTAGGACTGACACCGGATATAGCTAGTACCGAATCGGGCATGGAAGCTAGGCGCAGACAAGCCGCAGGATGTTTACCAACATTTCTGGTATTTTCTAGTAGCGAAGAGACAAATGAAGGAGCACAACAGTTATACAATAAACAATGATTTATGTGATGTAGATGATTTGTAAACTATTTCATTCGATCTGAAGATATTGGTAAGAAATGACTACAAAGTACCGGTACAAAAATCATTTAAAAAGAAAGAAGATGAGAAAAACTATTAAAGTTTGCCATAAACAATGATGAAACAGACATTACGGCATATGTAGATGATACCGGGATAAACATATAATGGTCATATGTCTAAATGTAGTCATTACGATGTAATTGACTTAAATGGTTCTTCGTCTGTGTACGGCGAATAGTTGTTGATACATTTTCAAGTGTACGGCAGCTAGTATGTTAACAGTACGGCGAATAGCTATACTAACACAAGAGGCCCAGAGGGCCTATATCGCTCACCTGGATACCAAAGCCATCATGGCAAAATATTCTCCGAATGAGATCAATGGAATATGCCAGACCCCAAGGCCACTCCTTGTAGCATATCTGTATTAAATTTTTCATGCCCAGCAATTTTATGTATGGTTATGGGGTGGGGATCTCAACTGTTTCCAAGCTTTGACTCAGAAACTAGGTCCCTATGGTTGTGGCCAGACCCCAGGATCAATTCTAATATCATGACTACATTCGTCTTTTTATGCCCAACAATTATATATAGTTTTGGGGTGGGGATCTAAACCATTTCGAAGTTATGACCCAGGGGTTAAGTCTCCAAGGGTGGGGCAGTCCCCAAGGCCATCCTGGAAGCATTCATTTCTTTATACTCAGCAATTGTATATACCGGGTGGGGCTCTCAACTGTTTCCAAGCTGTGACTAACAAACTAGGTCCCTAGGGGTTCGGTCAGACCCCTGGGTCTATTCTGATATCATGACTGCATTCGTCTTTTTATGCCCAGCATTTGTATATTTAGTTTTGGGGTGGGGATCTCAACAGTTTCAAAGTTATGGCCCAGGGACTATGTCTCCAAGGGAGGGGCCAGACCCTATAGCCATCCTGGAAGCAAATGTGCATTCTTCTCTTTATACTCAGCAATTGTATACCATGGTTATATGGTGGGGATCTCAACCATTGCCAAGTAATACACTTATTTTGACCCCATCTCTTAGCCCAGGGGGTCAGCCCCACCATTTGTACAATTTTGAATGCTGCCGACCAAATATGATCAATATCCATGGCATAGTTCTACAGAAGAAGTTGTTTATAGCAATATAGCCATATTGCCCCCGTTTTGGCCCCGCCCTCAGCCCCACCATTTGTACAATTTTAAATCTCCAGCACCTAGGGATGCTTCCAGTCAAATATGGTTGATATCCACTTCTTAGTTCCAGAGAAGTCGCTTAAAGCAATATTGCAAAATTGACCCCTTTTTGCCCCGCCTCTAAGCCCCCTGGGGGGTCAGCTTTATCATTTGTACAATTTTGAATCCCTGACACCTAGGGATGCTTCCAGTCAAATATGGTTGATATCGACTTCTTAGTTCCAGAGAAGAATTCGCTTAAAGCAATATAGCCAAATTGACTCTTTTGGCCCTGCCCCTCAGCCCC